>NC_049995.1:8730670-8750006 GCF_000003815.2 Branchiostoma floridae
GAAGGCAGATTGCCGTACCTACAGAAAAGCTAAATATGGAAAATCCGTACCTTAATGGAGCTGGGGCTCGGGAAGGTTGGTAAGAACGAAGTTGCCAGGACTGTTTGTTTGCCAAAGCGAAGAACAGGAAAACAGACGTTCCCATGGCAACCGTCACAACAAATTTCAACTTGGTTTTCATCTCTTGACGGTCTAATAAAAGAGAGGCGCGATATTCAGTTCTGGTATTCAAACAGATACATTGTACACACACACACACGCACACACACACACACACACACACGCACACACACACACACACACACACACACAAACACGCACACACACACGCGCACTCAGACACGCGCGCAAGTACACGCACACACACGTTCACACACAAATTTACAGGTACACGCACACAGACACAGAGAAATCCACACACACACACGAACATGTCCTAACCTTCTCTCGACCAGTAAATGACTTAGTCCCGACTGTGTTCCGAATGCTATCTAACATATTCCCAAACAACTCTACGCTAAATTTGGGACCGGCGGTTACTGTCGCATTTGTTTTGTCACGAACATGCAAATGAGCAAACGCCCGATTTCACGACCACATAGTCAGAATATGACCTTACGATGCAACGCTACACGTGGATCATCCAATCCGGGCACGCGCCGAGGAAGCCCAGGACAGCGATCGTGCCCCACGACACATGTCTATGATTCTGCTGTGCAACTGACAACTTACAATTGACGAATCGCTGAGAAAAATGATGCGCCACGACGTATGTCTATGATTCTGCTGTGCAACTGACAACTTTCAATTGACCAAGGAGGTTGAAAGAGGATACTTGAATTGACGAATCGCTGAGAAAAATGATGCCCCACGACGTATGTCTATGATTCTGCTGTGCAACTGACAACTTACAATTAACGAATTGCTGGAGAAAATGATGCGTGTAAGCAATAGTAGACGTGTCTTCGCGATTTTACTTGGCATCCGACAACTTGCACTGAATGCAACGCATCTCCCAGGAACCTGACTTAGGCCTGATGTGTGCCTGACAACTGACGCCGAACGCATCAGAGTCAGATTCAGACCGTATATGAATATGTGACATATGACAGTGCGAAGGACTAATTCTGTCATCCGTCCTAGTATGATGGTAGATTTTAAATCTAACATCCGACAATGGTCCTTACACCCGGTGTCAGATTTTAAATAAAACATGTGACATTGGTCCTTACACCATGTCAGGTTTTAAATCTAACATCTGACATTGGTCCTAACATCTGATTAGTCTTATACAATGTACCTAACGTTGCCTTACATTGAACCCGTTTTACAAATGTTGTGCAATAAACTCTGACTTGACTCGACTTGATGTTAGGTAAAAAATCTGACATGGTGTAAAGACCAATGTCAGATGTTAGATTTAAAATCTGACACCGGGTGTAAGGACCGTTGTCAGATGTTAGTAGGGCGGATGACAGAATTAGTTCTTCGCACTGCGTATATCACATATTCACATCATAACGGTAGCACTGTCAGATGCGCAATCAAACATAACAGAACGGTACCGATGAATCTTGTGTTACATCAGATGTCAGTTTGATATCAGATGACAGCTTGTTAAGGTATACATCTCAGTTAGACACCACTGTCCGACTAGCATTGAAATGAAGGGAATTGTGCTGATATAAATGTCAGATGTTAGAAAAGGACGAATTTCAGATGTCAGTAAAAAATTAGATGTCGTGTGGCGGAATCAATTGTTCGTTCATTTCGCCTTACTCGGGTCAGATGTCAGTTATAAATTAGAGGAACGTAATAATCATAGCTCCATCACACTGTATCACATGTAATATCTACTTTCTACGTTGCATGTCATAGACATGGGGCATCATTTTCCCCAGCGATTCGTTAATTGTAAGTTGTCAGTTGGGTCTCAGTTGCACAGCAGAATCATAGACATACGTCGTGGGGCATCATTTTCCCCAGCGATTCGTCAATTATAAGTTGTTAGTTGCACAGCAGAATCATAGACATACGTCGTGGGGCATCATTTTCCCCAGCGATTCGTCAATTATAAGTTGTTAGTTGCACAGCAGAATCATAGACATACGTCGTGGGGCATCATTTTCCCCAGCGATTCGTCAATTATAAGTTGTTAGTTGCACAGCAGAATCATAGACATACGTCGTGGGGCATCATTTTCCCCAACGATTCGTCAATTATAAGTTGTTAGTTGCACAGCAGAATCATAGACATACGTCGTGGGGCATCACTAAGTTTTCCCAGCGATTCGTCAATTGAAAGTTGTCAGTCGCACAGCAGAATCATAGACATACGTCGTGGCGCATCATTTTTCTCAGCGATTCGTCAATTATAAGTTGTTAGTTGCACAGCAGAATCATAGACATACGTCGTGGCGCATCATTTTTCTCAGCGATTCGTCAATTGTAAGTTGTCAGTTGCACAGCAGAATCATAGCAGAATCATAGACAGAATCATAGCAGAATCATAGACAGACGTCGTGGGGCACGATCGCTGTCCTGGGCTTCCTCGCGTGCCCGGATTGGATGATCCACGTGTAGCGTTGCATCGTACTCTGACTATGTGGTCGTGTAATCGGGCGTTTGCTCATTTGCATGTTCGTGACGAGACAAGCATTCGGGACACAGTCGGGACTAAGTCATTTACTGGTCGAGAGAAGGTTAGGACATGTTCGGGACATTTTCGGCACTAAAAGACACTTAGTAGGCATGGCCTAAACTGGCCAGACTGCTCCCGAACTACTGAGTCGAAGGGCCAAGCATCGAACATTTGGTTCTACTTCCGGGGTTTTCTAAAACGGCTCAGATCATATAGAACGCGTTATTCTCTAAAGACACGGCGCACGTCGGGGCACAGCTTGAGGCCGTTGCATGGATGTAAACAACTGTCTGTGGTGCAACAAAGAGACCTTAGACTTGTACATGTATAATGTTTATACTTTTTCATATCTACAGGATTTTTCCAGCACAACTATGTACATATTTTGCGCGTTACAAAATGACATCTGGCACTATGGCTTTTGAAACTTTAGCATTTTTTGTCCAGTCTACTTGTGCTTGCCTGTTTTACAATTCACCTAGATCCGATTATCTAATTCCACAGTGTGATAGTCCATTTCATTGCCTTTACAATGATACCAAAGTTTCCTGGTTAATTTCAGGAGCAACGAGTTTAGACCAGAAAACCTGCGACAACACGTTGGGCGACCTCGTTCCACGGTAGAACGTACGGGGCGCAGCGTCTTCAACAGAGTGAATATTTTATATGCCAGTGCTATGCTAGTAACCAATAGCGTCGACAATAAATTATAAATCAAATGAAAGCTAAGGTTTCCGTGAACCAACACAGAAATTTCAAGAGGGATAGAGAACTCGTCATGACTGTAACGCCGTTACAAAGATGACTGTCAAGTTCTACAGCTACACGAACAGATACTGCGCTCCGCGGTAGAACGCACGAGGAGCCGCGTACTTTATATTTTGGTGCTGTGCTATCAACCAATCATGTCGACAAAATGCTATACATCAAATGAAAGGAAAGGTTTCTAGAAATCAGTACACACATTTTCAAGAATATTCATGAACTCTACATGCTTACAACACCATGACAAATTTGACCGTCTTAGTTCCGTGATTGTATGCAGAGCGACCGCGTTCCGAGTTAGAACACGCTAGGTGCCGCGTCTGTATAACGAGGTGACAATTTTCAGTGTTCTACCATTGTGCAACAAACCATTTAAAGAGACATATAGATTTATATCAAGTGAAAGCTAAGTTTTTGGAGAATCATCATATCAACTTTAAGACGGATGGAGAATTTTAGGAGCTTACGATCCCTTGACAAAGATCAACATAAGTCCCGTGCTTTCCACTGGGCCGACGCGTTCCAATGGTGTTCGGAACGCGCGCGGCGCGGCGTCTTGATTTCAACAGAGTGGCCATTTTCTATTTTGGTGCTGCGCTATCAACCTCTCCAGTCGACAATAAGCTAAATATCAAATGAAAGGTTATGTCTCTGAAAATCAGCACACAGATTTTCAAGAATATTCATCAACGTTTTATGCTTGCTAAAAGCCAACAAATTTGCCGTAAAGTGTGCGATGTTCATGGAACGATTTTTCAAAGTGAAACTCAACAAACACACTAAATCCTGCGCTTTCAGCATGACAAATCTCATGGACCTGTAATTAACCAACTTTATGCTATGAGTACTTAAGTAAAGGCTAGTTTCACGGGAGAGGCGCGTGGTGTCGTTTTCGCTGTTTTGTAAAATAAGCGTGTTCTAGAGCATTGGCCCTTCGACTATACTGCCGACCTGGGTCGACTAAGGCCCGATTTAGACACAGGTCGCTTCAACCGACCTGTGTCGGTTAACCGTCATATGACGCTTAACCGCCACCGGTCTAAAGAGAAAATAAGGGGCGTATGACGGTATTTCCATGAACCGACCTGAGCCACCTCCGGACCTGGTTCTGGGTCGGTTTGGGTCGGTTCAGCGGGGGGCCCGTGACGGTTTCTCTCCTGTGTAAAGAGAAACCGTCACCGGTGACGGCAATAGGAGGTCATGGATCATATGCTAATAATATGCTAACGAGCCCGTAGCAATAGAAACAAGTTTTTCCTCATTCTAATCGTTTGAGACATTAAAATTCGTTGAATTTTCCAAGTGGAATGGAAAGCCACCGGTGACTGCTTTGGTGTCCTCCTATGACCCTATCAACGTGCCCGGGTTGCGCTACCATGCACCAGTGCGGCGAGGACAGAAGCCGAGTTCAAGTCTGGGTATTGCCCGTCCACTCTGTACATGTGCCTTATCCTCTTTGTTACGTCTCACACGACATGTACGAAGGAAAATGCGGGTAGTAAACATTAAAAACATAAACGGTATTTAGGTATAAACTGTTGCAAGACGAAAATATGCGCCATTTTTATTCGCGCGCAATACTAGCCTGCGCCACGGGCGGCATGCAACTCTTACTACCGCCCGCCCCGGTGTGTCTAAAGAGAACCGTCACGTGTCGGTTAAGCGTCATATGACGGTTAACCGACACAGGTCGGTTAAAGAGTTTTGTGTCTAAACCGGGCCTAAGAGTTGGCTAGTGTTCGGGAGCTAAATTCGGCTATGTGTAACCTTGGCATCACGCACGCACACACACATATGCGCGCGCGCGCGCGCGCATCCACGCATACAAACACACACACGTATTTTGGTACTTACGAATCTTTTGATGAGTCCGAGCGCCAAAAATTAAGTTCAAAAGACGACAGTAGAAGATGACTTAGTAGAACCATTCAATCTGATCATACACTGTCGCCTTTGAACGTTAACATCCTGAAATAGATATCACGTGAGCACTTTAATAGTTATGTATCCGTGAATGTATATCCGTGCCCGCGGGCCAGTTGCGTCTGTGTCTGTCAGTGTCTGTGAACAAGATAACTCAAGAACGGCCCGGTGGATTGATTTCATGCTTGGTTCGTTGGTAGGGTGCGATGAAAGCTGGAAAAGATTAGCTTTTGGGGCCCAGCGGCTTCCCTTAGTACTGCAGCGTAACTTCCGGGGAGAATCACATAGTTTTCAGCATTATAAAAAATGCAACGACGTAATTTTAGCTGTGAAATGGCTTTCTACTCTCTGTCGACGGGTTGTACTTTGTAATCTTGACGCAATATACGGTGTCATTTATGTAAATACTTCAGTATGTAAGACATTGAACGCCTTGTAGCAAGGTAGCTAAATAATTTTTGAAATCCAAACGACTTTCAACAATCACTGAAGGCCTTATTGTATCGGATTCAAGCAACATAACTAACGCCCATAACGTCATCGTGACGTCACGACGTCCCAAATCGAAATGGAGCTTTCCGGATCCCCGAGATTCGCGGCTAATTCAACAGTTTTCAAGCCTTGTAGAAACGTAACGAAGTAATTTCCAGCAGCGAAATGGCTTTCTACTCTTAAATGAGTCAGTTTGGGTAGGCTATATGATAATAACGTTAATGACCCGCCTGTTCCTCGATATATATGGTGTTATAACACCTGATCCTTTGCTATAACCACCGAATAAAACCACCGAGTGAGCGAAGCGACCTCGGTGGTTTTATTCGGTGGTTATAGCAAAGACCCAGGCGTTATGGCACCACATACACATAGGGGCGGCTGATCGGCAGCTGATTTGCATAATTAATGAGGAAAGTGTATAAGTCCACCTCTGTCCATGATAGGACTTTCTAATTTGTGACATATGTGGCTGATGAGATGCTAATTATGCAAACTGCTAATTTGCATAATTAATGAGTAAAGATTTTCTGAGTGGTAGATAGACCCCTTAGCCTTTTTGGTGGAACTGCAGGCATCCGTTTGCTTTCATTCAATTGATGTAGAGGTCAAGGGTGATGCCCTAATAGTCAGGTAGCATATGGATTTCCAGGCACAGAGCCAAGCAAGTATATTGTAGGGCAGGAGACATGTGAAAGCAGTGACTTGTGTAGATAATGGTGGAGCATGGGAAGAAGTGAAAGTCTTGTGGGTCTGCAGGCAACTGTGTATGACGTAACTGACAGGTAAGAATGACATGTAAGGTATTCAGAGGATTAGAGAGAAAAGGAAAGTTTGATACTACCGATTCTAGTTTGAATTGTATGGGTGTCAGTAAAGAGTCCATAGACTCTGGGTAGTACAGTACACTGCAGTACAGTATAGTCTAGACCTGCGTTTGTTTTCCTCATTCAATTGGAAGATTGCAGTTCTTAAACATTCTAACTTGTATAGTGCATTGATTCCCTCCCCCACTATTATCATTCAAAACTATAGGGGTGATACTTACTGTACTATGGCAAGCAATGATATGAAAATCTACTTTCTGCATTTCTGTATTGTTTCTGTTCTGTAAGTTATCAAGTGAACGTCAGGCCAGTCCAATTCAATGTGTTGGTTCACGGACTCAATGGTCCTATTTTTCTGAATTTCCAAAAAAATTGTATCTCAGCTCTAGACTACCAAAATGAAGTATGCCTCTGTACTGCTAGGGGACTTGGCTTCTTCATCCAGCAAGACGTTGGAGCGAGTTCACTACCAAGCCGCCTGCCTTGTCACCGTGGCCGCAAGACGAACACCATCAAGCGTCGTTATGCAAGAGGTTGGATGGGACAGCCTGGCAACTAGAAGGCATTTCCAGTCTATGGTTCTCATCTTCAAACTTGTAAACGGCTTAGTCCCCCCTCATCTGCAACCTCTGATACCAACCACCCGAGGAGAGCACAGAGCTACACGTTTACAGCTCCGTAACTCCACGCACCTACACCTCCCTCGCTGTAGGACCCAGACCTTAGGCATTCAAGGACCGTAATCTCTGCTTGAACATACTGACGCTTCGGGCTTGCTTTACTGATTGCGGCAGTTCATTCCAAAGTCTGGAAGCATAAGGGATGAAGGTAGATCTGTAGGTCTGTATGTTTGTGTCTAATGTCACATTAAAACAATAAATCTACTTTCAGGATGCGATCTAAAATATACATTAGACACAAACATACGACAGCATGTAAGAAACTTCCTCAGATATGACATCATTAGTTGGGTGAGCATTGTCTTCGTGAAACTGGCAGTCGGTCATTTCCCACGTGTCCACTAACACAACAGACAATCCAGAGAACATCTCCTTCATGACCCGGTATATCTGAAATAGCGGCCATTCGTCCACGTTATTGAAAGTCGCTCCTGACGTGTTCGGCGTTTTGATGACGACAATTGTCTCGGGTTCTCTACTGCGCAGGCGCAAGATGGCGGCCCGGACGGCTCGAACACGGCGGATGAAAACGCTGAGAGGATGATTGCTGAAATGGAGACCAAGTGTGACCACAACCACTCTGTCGGGTCCTCCGGGGATGCTGTCAATGATTCGAGCCAAATTACTCAGTACAGTAGCGTTCGTCCACACGTAGGTTTTTAAGGGGGGTCCGTGGGACTGGTACCGAGTTGTTATGTTCCATTTTGTCTCTATGTAATGCTCTGGCCCGGCCGTTCCGGAACTGAAGTAAGGATCCGGAATACTCCGCATGTTTAGGAGCTTGGCTAAAAACTCAGCCCACTGCCGGACGGTTGAGTCCCCTAGAAAGTCGAGAACTTTGTTTTGCAGGCACTTCTTGTACTCCAGTGGCGACAGCCTCGTTGTCGCGCAGACACGTGATACCCACCGGCCATTGCGGTAATACCCAGAAGGCACCGGGACAGGAAGTCCAGGTCGGCAACTCGGTAGCTGTTCCTCCTCACCTGCTGTAGTAGAATTTCCTTCCACCTGGATTGTGGAATTTTTGCTTTGAATCTCGGCTTTGATGGCCTCGAGACCCCGTCCATTTCTGAAAAAAAATAGGACATTTTTAGTGTTTATCGGAGGGTAAAAAAATAGCCAGCCTTGTCTAGCCAACAGGCCACAGCCCACTAATACATTCTCCTATTCATATTCACTCAGATAAAAAACATGAAAGAAAAGGGCTGTCAAAAGCCTATCTGAGGTTTAGTCCATGGAAACTCACATTGGCAGCGTAGTCATGACCAAAGTTGAAAACGAATGACTGAGCAATTTATAAGAACCTAAATTTCTGGTTCAGGTCTCTGTTTGCAAGAGTTCATGACACAATTTCTCCAGTACGTCGTATGTTCGCCTTACTTTGTAAACTTGAAATATCGCATCTCCTCTTCAGTCAGCCCTAGGTCCGTATGTTCTTTAAGATAGCCATTGTGCCGATGAAACACTGAATGGCTACAGGACACGCCTTCAGGTCTCTGGCAATACCACTCCACTCCTGCATAGCTAGAAATGGACGGGCACCAAAAAATAGACTATACACCTACACACTCCAAATTTTCTTCAAGCAATGACTATTCTTAAAGGTAAGATACAATGTACGTACCTCCAAATTTTTGATGTCTGAAAGCACATCTTGATCACGGAGAATGACCTAGTCTCGATCTACTTACTGCCCCCCCCCCCCTCCGCAGGGGGGGGGGGGCAGATGATCTACGCAAGCCTGACATAGTCTCGTGTTCTCTCACGAGATCGAGACTAGGTCATTCTCCGTGATCAAGATGTGCTGTCAGACATCGAAAATTTGGAGGTATGTACCTTACCTTTGAAAACAGTCATTGTTTGAAGAAAATTTGGAGTAACTGTATTCATACGTGACTGATGAACCTCTTCAAACAGTTGTTACGTTATCAATTCCATCGAATCATTTATCACAAGATACAATGTGTTTTTTAAATAAATTTTCTGTTGATAAATATGGTACTTAGTACATGAATTTGTCCAATACGTGCGACATCTGCTTATACAGTTGATGTGAAAGTACAAATGAAAGAATAATCTTTTGTTATTTACGGTATATCATATTATCTGTGCTTAGTTATTTGAAGGCATCTTTTTTTACCAAACTCAGTTTTTTGTGCGCTCGCATCAGTTTTTGAGTTCCCAGAGGATGTTATTCATATAATGGAACTGGCATATCCTAAAATCAAATAAATGAATAACCAACCTGTCGGAGAAGTCACAAATGCCACCACCCTCTGGACCCTGCAAGTCGTTAGGATTCAAACTGCACCAGCCAATCAACGATTTATTTTCAGTGATGTATCTTCGTTGATACCTACATCAAAGATATTTCAGTAACGTATTAGTCATGATAACTATGACAGTAGCATTAGTCAGTATTATCAGTCTTTATCATGTTTAGGAAAAAAGTATTCAAAGTATCTGCATTCCATAGTTTCAAACCTAGGTTCACTCTACGAGGTTCTAGGGATGGCTCTCGCTTCACTCTAGTCCCAATGTTCCTTTTTAAGTTGTACTGTCCAGGTTTGGGAATGTACTGTAAACGCTGCATAAAGCAATCACTTTACGTAAAAAACAATTTTTGTGACAGCATTTGCAAGCAGCGACACCTATAGCTGCAGTGCAATGTGCACCAGTCAGTATTGCTCTGAAGAAGGTGACAGACGGTCTCTGAAAAGTTGGTGAAAATATAGCGATGGTTGTATATAATAAATGTCTTTATTCAGTGACTTATTAACCAGATGAAACTATTCACGGATATCATAGAATAAAGTTATCTTAGACACAACCACGGAAGTACTCACATCCAAAGTTTCGATGTCTGCCAGGCATCATCATCAGGGTTAGAATGACTGGATCTTCTTGTCGCTGCACTACTTATAGCCGATATAGGTGGCGCTGCAGCAGCGAGAATACTGTCCCAAACGTCACTCAGTTTGCATTCCCCCTCTGTATTCTCTCTGCTAGCAGCGTCATCGTTAGTGTCTCTGGTTGTGTCTAAAATAATTTTACGCTATGAGTATGAGCGTTAGCAATCTGATGAAAATATTTACAGATGTTCACGGATGAGCTGCCTATAGTCTTAACGGAAGTAGAATCTCCTACCTGCTGCGGTTGAAGGGGAAACTTTCAGCCACGCGTTTGATCACACGGACTGCGCTGGAGGAGTGGACCATCCGCACACTAACGGTGACGTCACCCTCCCACAGGAGCCGAAACCTCACCCCGTACGTCCCGTTCCCGAAGTCCCGGACCCGGCCGGGCGCGCTGGACTTGGTCCTCTCGGTGTAGATCTTCGCACGGAAGAAATCTCCTCCCCGAGTCTTCTCTCTTGTGTAGGGAAATGAAAAAATGCAGGTTCTTTAATACAGCATCTTCATCTTAATCTGTGATTTCTTGATACAGTATAATTATATTCTTTATAATTCTTTATTAACAACAAAATAGTTATTTGAGAACTCATGACAGTAAGTGAAGTCATCACCAAAAGCGTTGGACAACAAAGAGGACAGCGCACATTCCCTGTATAGTTATGACGTCACCTGTTGCGCATGTCCTTTGCGCGGATCATCACAGACAAAATGTCGCCGACTCTGTAGACAGACCCCGGATGTAGGATCTGGAATTCAGTGAAGTCGGCAGAGGTTGCCGTTTCGTTGTCTGTTGGAATATCGAGGTAGCTGCCCGTGAATTCCTGCAGAAGTCTAGACAATCGGTCTGCGGTGGTTTTGTCCACAGAACCGTTGGGGAAAAGATGGCGGCTGAAAATCAGTGGAAATAGTAATCTGTATTAGTACGTCCGGGTAATGACATGCACATGATAGCAGTTACTCATTAAAATAAGCTGGAGAGAGAAACAGAGATGCTAAATATGAAAAAAAAATCGTACCTTAAGGGAGCTGGAGCGTGGAAAGGTTTGTAAGAACGAAGTTGCCAGAACTGTTTGTTTGCCAAACCGAAGAACAGGAAAACAGACGTTCCCATGGCAACCGTCAAGACACATTTGAACTTGTGGTTCATCTTTTGACGACCTGATAAAACAGAGGTGCGATATTCAGTTCTGGGATTCAAACAGATACATTATGCTTCTATGTTTTGTCTTTTGGTGCCACCAGTGACTGTCATAGGGTTAGTGTTGGTCTCAAACAGGTTCGTGGGTACCCGTCTTGGGCTATAAACAAAGCCGCGGCATCTAAAACAACAGAGGATTGGTTGTCCTCCCCCGCGAAATAGGGCGTTTCTGAAGGCCTCCGTAGGATTTTCACGAGCCACAATATACAAAGTTGTTTTAGACCAACACGAACCCTACGACAGCTGGTGACACCGAAAGACAAAACAAAGAAGGATAAGTGTGGCGTAATATCACGCCACACTTATCCTTCTGTGTTTTGTCTTGGCGTGTCATGGCAGAAATAGTCGGGGGCCCTGCCAAAAATCATACATTGGTGAAAATGAGCGGTCGCTCAAGACTGGGTTTTTGGAGCACAGGAGACTGAGCTCGGTCTCGTCGGAGGTGTCGCAGCGCATTGTCATGATCATGGGGACATTTCATTACCCTGGACAAAGCTCAAATATTGGACACTGAACCAGATTACTTTATGAGGAGGGCAAATGAGGCCATCTACATAAGAGCACACCAGCAGACACTTAACAGAGACGGGGGCCGATAACGCTTGTCAGGCATCTTTACTTGAGTCACTCATCCCTAGGTACTCTCCAAGCAGATCTAGAGGTTAGGCTCTGGCTGTTTTTTCAACGTTTTTTTTAGTCGTTTGTATCGGGCTTTCTATTTTGTCATTTTTCTTGAAGTACGCCAGCCAGGTTTTGACACAGCAAGATATAAAACAAAAATAGAAAGCCCGATAAAACGACTAAAAAAAAAACGTTTAAAAAAAACAGCCGGAGCCAAACCTCTGCTTGGAGAGTATCCCTAGGTAACTGAATCACAGAGTAATTGAGGTGAGCAAATTCTTGTGTTGAATGACAGTTAAAAACTTCAATAGTATACTTCGTTGTTCAGTTTAATAATATGCTTGTCCGTGCAAGTGTACAATGTACATATCCGTTTAATTATGATACGATGATGAAAACAACAGTGTCGGATCTATTTCAGTTTCACATTGCTAAAAAAAACTAGATACCAAAACTTATGACGATCCGTCAACCCCTTCTTTATAGTTATTCCCTTTCAAATTCTCACACTAAACTGGCCACTGCAGTTTTTAAAGCAAGCCGCTAGGGGGTCTGACTCTCAAAAATCATAGGGGTAGGCGTCAAGAAAACGAAGGGCAGGTTCAAGAATGACCCCCCCCCCACACACACAAGCTAAAAAAGCCTACAATACTACTTGAAAAGAGTCAAAATCTGCACGAATATGGAGCTTGTACTCTGCAGTAGTGCAAACCTGGTGTGTCGCGCCAGGAAGCAGTTTAACGGTTATGTAATACAGAAATAAAAACCAACCAACCAGGAGAATCCTGCAGGTGAATTGATGACTGTGAAGAACTAGTCTGGATCCGCAGTTCCTTCCTCAGTGCCCGCAGGTGTGTGTGTGGTCACTGTGGTGGCTTCTCTGGCCTTCCAATAGCCTGGTAACCATTCTCTCGGTGTGCCTATTTTACCGACCCCAGTCCTAGTTGTGGCGTTGGCTTGCCGTAACTGGTAGCGCGTCGGGCTCGGTATTAAGACAGTTATTTCGGTATTTCCGGACTTGCGCAGATGACCCAGTTTCAGTATAGGTAGCCTTGGCCAAAGTGGCTGTAGAAATGTTTTTCTTTGGATATGTTTTGATTTTGGAGGTGCATATTATAGGTAAGGGTTGTAGCTTCTATATTGTGTTAAAAAAACACAGATTTTTAGCGATATTTGTGGTTGCAGTAGGCCTTAAAAGTTAGGTGTTTTGGTGTTGTTTTATACAGACAGTGAAAGGGGGTGAAAAGGTTGATGTTTTGATTGCGTATACTATAATTCCGCCGTAAATTTTTTCCTTTTTTTTGTCGTCAAATTACTCTTGAGAGGTCGGGCAACCATGCCAATGTGAGTTTTTCATGTTCTAAAACTCAGGTAGGTGATTTTTGATAGCCTCTTTCTGCCATGTTTCCCATTGTTAAGAATAGGCAGTCTAAATACCGCAATTTATCCAAGAGGTCCAGAGTTCGATACCCCCAAGCACCGACGTTGTGCCCTTGGGAAAGTCACTTTAAACCACTTTAACTAACGTTGGAGTGACGCCCACCGAGCCTCTTTGGCTAATCTATGTAAAGTGCGCCGAAATCACATTTGGTGCGCTCGCTAATGTGCCAACATCTGCATATTGACACCCACAAAGAACCGTTGATAAATTGTAATCATAGATTATGGCCCTAATACTTCTTTCTCTAATTACAGCCTTTATATTTTTGTAGGTGGCCTTCATCATTACTGACCAAAGTACATGTGTACAACAAAACAACCCCATAAAATACCTAGCCTTTTATATCTAGAGCCGTCACGGTCCTCGCAAAATTAAAAAGCTACTAATCATGTATTTGCGACAGCACTTCGGGCGAAGTTGCGATGTGGTGGCAGAATATTTCATTGTTCAGCCGCCCCAATGTTTGCATTGACTTGCCAGCAAAGTCAAGTTACTACGTTACCCAAGTATTCAGGTGCCTACATTGTATGAGAAATCAGCTTACAATAATTGTTCGGTGCAGCTCCAAGTCGGGCAACCTTCTCCAAATGGTTGTAAAGGTTTAATTTTACTGGTTTTAAATTACAAGTTGGAGGGGGTTCAGTGACCTGCGAACATCGGCCGATCTTTAACATTCGTGCAGTAATCGAGAGGCACATTGGCACACCGTAATACGTTGTGTGATTTTTGGTAAACATTCAATAGACAGATTATCCAAAGAGGCTCGGTGGGCGTCACTCCAACGTCAGTTAAAGTTGGTGTTAAGTGACTTTCCCAATGACACAACGTCGGGGCATGGAGGTATCGAACTCTGGGTCGGTAAAATAGGCGGACCGAGAGAATGGTTGCCAGGCTATCAGAAGGACAGAGAAGCCACTTGCAGCACCGATATATACACACCTGTTGGCACTGAGGAAGGAATAGCCGGTCCAGAATAGTTCTTTACAGTCATCAATTCGCCCGGAGGATTCTCCTGGTTTGTTAGTTTGTATTTTTGTATTACATAACCGTTAAACCGTCTCATGACGTGACACACCAGATTTGTACAATTGTAACTTACAAGCAAGCTTTGTATCCGTACAGATTTTGATCCACTCACACCGGAAATCCCCCCCCCCCTTTCAAGTACAGCTGACATGCTGTTGATTTTTTCTCGCGAAATTTTGATAGGGTCAATGGCTCCTTCTTGCTTTCGTTTCAGAATTACAACATATTTGTGGTACTTACGAATCCTATGATGAGACAGAATGCCACAAATAGAGTCCAAGACGACAGTTACACAGTGTGTTTGTGTGTATGTTTGTGTGTGTGTGTTTCTCTCTGTGTGTGTGTGTTTGTGTGTGTGTGTGTGTGTGTGTGTGTGTTTGTGTGTGTGTTTGTGTGTGTGTGTGTGTGTGTGTGTGTGTGTGTGTGTGTGTGTGTGTGTGTGTGTGTGTAAATTACAGCCGACTAGCACCATTTCATTTTCCACTAAAATCTAAAATCTAACAGTGTCACTGTTTTGGCTGTATAGACATAAACAATTTCATCCCAATATTTGTTATTTATTTGAAATGAAATGATACATGATTACATTCAAGTGCAGATACATTACATAAGAACTCAAAATACAAGTATTGGAGCCAATTTTTGAGGACAAAGCTATTCAGCACTCAGATCCAGAAGGAAGCGGGCCCCGCCCAGCCCGCTAGCCTAGCCCACCCCATCGATTCCGGAAACCCTGGTTGGACTGGTTTCATACTTGTGTGTTGGTAGGGTGCAATGTCATTTTGCAGTAGATGAATGAGAAATGTAAACTCAAACCTAGACGATTTTAAAAATATACATGCTTCAGTCACTCTTGCAGAAACATAGACCTTTGCCCAGGAAAAAAAAAAACTTTTCTAAAAGATTAGTCAATGAACAGGCTATTAAAGGGTAGGCACTGCACCGGGCACTTTCTGCGCAGCTCCGGAAAAGAACTCCCTCCCCTCTAACGGGCAGGAGCTGTACATCCGGCGATAGGTTAACAGGTTAGACAGCATTTACCTTTGACCCGGGGAGGTCAGAGCTGCAGGCTTGAAGATCTCTGACGCTGTCACCGATTTTATGTCACATTTGGGAACATATTTACTGTTCGGATTCTAGGTGAAGAAGTGAAGGATGTCCTCCGTCGCTGTGAACAGAGTTTGAAAAGCTTCGAAAAAAGCATGCAGGTTACTATTTCATATATAAGTACCTTTTATTTTAGAAAGGCTGTTACTGATGTATCTTCCGCTGATTTAAAAAAAAACTACTAAAGCCCCACCCTCAAGGCATTGTCCTGGTTTTCAGAATGGCGATGCACTGGAATGTGTCAAAAATTTTGTCCTCGGTGTAGTGTATATGGGGGATAATACTTGTAACGTTATGTGTCACGGTGAGGTATAAATTGGTGGGGTAAGACCGTACGGTAGTTGGCTGCGTTGAAGTACGTCGTAGTTGAGTTTTGACCGGAGTAGAAAACCATAGACGACCCATGCCCCCAACATATTTTTGTCATGTCGTTGTGAGCGCCAAAGGCTCAAACCGCCGCAAGGGAGGTATGAGAAACCTCATTTTGTGCATTCGAGGAGTATATTTTGAAAATACCTTTATACCTTTATACCACATCCAGGATAGAAGGCTTCAGCCTGTAGTGTCCTGATCTTCTTTTTTCATGTGGCATACTTTCGACACTCCCAGTGTACACATGAGAATGTTTTTGATAGCGACGCTACCGTAACATATTTGCATCATGTTCAACGCGGAAGGCCGGGAGGCTGGGAGAAATTTTGAAATCTGGACCCTTTGAAATGCCATATCCTGCATTTTCAAGCGCTCTATCTGGCGTTTGACTTTGTGGGTATAACGGGTTACGAAGAATTTCTCGGTAACGCTTAACGCTCAATTTAGGACAAATAACGCTTAACGTTTAATTAAAACGACCAACAACGCTTCACGAATAACATACCAATAACGCCGAATAAGTGGTATAGGTTTGGGACCCCTAGCGGCTTGTTTTGGAACTGCAGGGACCAGTTTAGTGTCAGACTTTGACAAGGAATAAGTCAAGTAGTGGTTGACGGATCGTCATGATTTTTGGTATCTAGTTTTTTTTTCATGTAATAGTTTTGGTTCGATGTGATCCAACTGAAATGGCCGCAGTTTAGCAATGTAAAACTGAAATAGGTTTGACAGACACTTTTATTTTCATAATCATATTGTAATTATGCAGATATGTCCATTGTACACTTGCACGAAAAAAAAATGATCATCGACTCTCAGAAACTGTTATACTACTGAGCAATTTACCTGAATTTACCTGAACCGGAGAGACTGTAGTACCCCTGCGGTCAGGAGCTGGAAGGCGGGTAGCCCACTGTTGCTCCTCCGTCAAGTACGGCTTCGATGTGTTTGTGAATCAGTTCAGTACTCTGGTTTACAACATCTACAGGGAGTTCATTCCAGGCATTATAGTCAATAGCACTGACTAATGCCTTTTGTCACAATACACTGTACTAGCAACATGCCAAGCGCAGTGGCACAGTACGTAAGGCAAACCTGCTTGGATACTTCCTACATGCCAAGCAACAAGAAGCAAATTAAATGTAGATTGTACGGATATATGTTTACGGATACATTAGTTCATAAATCAATAACTGCTATGTTTATTTCAGGGCGTCCATAGTGTACGATCATGTTGAATGGCCCTACGAAGTGATTTTTTACTATCGTCTTGTACTTGATTTGTGGCGTTATTAAATTAGGACTCATCAAAAGATTCGTAAGTATCAAAATACGTGTGTGTGTGTTTGTGTGTGTGCCAGTGTGTGTGTGCACGTGTGTGTGTGTCAGTGTGTGTGTCTGTGTGTGCCAGTGTGTGTGTGTGTGTGCCAGTGCGTTTGTATGTGTATGTGGTGTGTGTGTGTGTGTGTGTGTGTGTGTGTGTGTGTGTGTGTGTGTGTGTGTGTGTGTGACGTTCTATCTCTCTCTCTGTATGAATGTGTGTGGGTGTGACTTTGTGTGTGAATGCGTGCGTGTATGATTGTGTGTAAATGTGCGTGTATATAAACGTGTGTGTATGCGTGCGAAAGAAAGGGAGAGAGAACGTGTGTGTGAATGTGTGTGTGTGTGTGCATAATATACCTGTTTGAATACGACAACTGAATATCGCGTCTCTGTTTTATCAGATCGTCAAGAGATGATAAACAAATTCAAATGTGTCGTGACGGTTGCCATGGGAACGTCTGTTTTCCTGTTCTTCGGTTTGGCAAACAAACAGTTCTGGCAACTTCGTTCTTACAAACCTTTCCACGCCCCAGCTCCCCTTAGGTACGTATTTTCCATATTTTACCATTTCTGTTTGTATAAATCAATCTGTCATCTATTGCTGGCTATGTATCGGTAGTTCCAGTAGATGATGGGAACAAATCGAAGCCTCTTTCAACGCCTTCCACGGGCGTTTATTATGTTTCCCCGAAGGATAAAACATATTGTTTTTGCTGGTGCGTTCTTTTTCTTTCTTCCTATAGGCAGATAGGGTTTACAGAAAAGGCTGGGCTGTCTACCTGGGCTGGCTACTCAGATAAACCCCCATTCATAGTCCCATTGTTTTTCTCACTTGTACACACTAGACACTACTTTGGGCGAGCTTAATGGTACATTATCATATATGCGTATTGCTTGACACAAAGCTAGTGGGAAGCATTCAGTGTTTTTTTTTGCAAAAATGTTTCCTTTCTGGTTTAGGGGGACAATACCTGTTGGACTAGAAATCTGTCTTTGTCACTACCGATAGGTAGTGGATACTGCCTGAAACGTCTGACCGTTTACAAAATCATATCCAGCTTATTAATGAGTAATTGTTATTTTGTGTATCTTATTACCCGGATGTCTGACTTAACCAACGCAATACATTTTCTATTTCCTCTGTTTTTCAGTCGGGATCTTTTCTCTGACGGTTTTGGTGACAAAACCATCCCAGACGCGAGGGAAGGTGCCCGGCTCCACAGAATTCTGCAGGAATTCACGGGCAGCTACCTCGATATTCCAGCAGACAAGGAAACAGCAACCTCTGCAGACTTCACGGAATTCCAGATCCTACATCCGGGGTCTGTCTACAGAGTCGGCGACATTTTGTCTGTGATGATCCTGGCAAAGGACATGCGCAACAGGTGCGTCATAATTTCACATGGAACACAGGCGGTGGTGCATAATTAATGAGCACAGTTTATTAAACCCAGTATTTTATTACTACTAGGCGCTTCAACATATGTAATTAGAAAAGAGAGAAATATGGATAGACATCAATTATGCAAATTGTTACCTAATTTACGTAACTAATGAGAAATTGTTATAATAGTGTTATGTGACATTTGGCAGCAACATGTACGTTAAGTTGAACATGCGGACGTAAGTCATGCAAATTAGGGTCTCATTTACATAACTGATGAGAAAATGCTACAATAGCTTTCTTTGCTAAGACTTTCATACTTTGAACATATTGTTATTTAGGTAGAGATGATCAGCTGATATCTTTTATGCAAATGAGAACCTTATTGGTATAATCAATGAGAAACATTTATAATAGGTCACTCGTCACAAGAGGTCGCCTTTCTTGTTAACAGCAATGCCCTACAAACATCCATCGCGTAAAACAATCTTCATACATACAGCCAGGCGAAAGGATAGAACACAAATACAATACACCTACAACAACAGTTATTAATACTTATAAACAATAAAAACGTCGCCATGGCAATAGTTTTTATTGCCACGCTTATTTGTTTCATTCC
>NC_049995.1:8924845-8925673 GCF_000003815.2 Branchiostoma floridae
TACCCATCTGAGTAATGAGTCTAATGTTGTAACGTGCTCGAAGCAACTGACCACTACTCGAACAAGGCTCCCCTATTTTACGTCGTAGTGTATTCTAGTAATTCTTACTGCATTCCGGATATCCTTTGGCCACATTCGGGCAGGATTCGAAGTGGCTTGCCGTTTCGGTTCCCCATCGAATGAGATACGAATGTTTCGAATGATGTTGTAATGCCGCAGAATGCGGTCCTAATGCAGTTAGAATAGTTGGAATACACTTAAAATACACTTTGAATGCCGTTCAATATTTCTCCACTTCAAATGCACCTCGACAGTTTTTAACATGTCAAAAACTTTCGCGCCAGCCAAAAGAACGGGCACGAATAGCTGGAATGCAGTAAGCATTTCTGGAACACACTAAGAATTGCCAGGAATTGCCAGGAATAGAAAAGAATTTTCATTCCGACGGCATTCCGGCTGATTCTTGCTCTCGTGTGAAGGGGGCTTAACGAAAGACAAATCAAGTTCCAAACAGGATGCCCTTCCCCTGATTTGAGCCTGGGTCTCTTGGTAACCAACTAATATGAGCTAAACTTTGCAGCAGCTACCATGGTACCATTTGAGCTAACTGGATATTACAATTACTGATGTAATACATACCTGCATAGTGAGTCCAGACAGCATGAGGACTATTGCGAAGACAAAGTACTGTGTGTAGGGACAGCTGAGGTCCAGTCTGTCCAGGGGCGGGGAGAACAGCACAGGTCCTGTCACATCACAGGATAGCTAAAAAAAAAAGGCAACACAACATTTAACGGAAAATTATGCAGAGCGTTTTCATCGCTGACT
>NC_049995.1:8926175-8937058 GCF_000003815.2 Branchiostoma floridae
GATGCGTGCACATCGTCTTGCTTGGTGAAACACGAACCATTCAAAGTTAGGTCATTCCGTTTTGAAAGCTGAAAAAAATTCCGTTTTGAACCAAGGGCGAACCAAGCTTCGCACAATGAAAGGAAGCGGAAATGAACTGAAGCGGAACCGGATATGATATACTAACCGTGTTGATGAGTATCCCGGCGATCACCATGGTAACAGCTACCAGTGTCCAGGTGTTCCGGATGTACCTGTTTCCGTCTAGCCAGTTGGACACCCTCACCAACATCGCAGGAAAGTTCTGTACAACATAACAGAATGTATTCTGTTATACTGTACGATACAATCAAAAGATGAGTCAGTAATAACGTGTAATGTAGTATTTTGAGAAAGCCATTTCTATGTAATGTAAAATAAGTATAAATGTAATGTAAAAATAAATATGATGTAAAATAAGTATACGTAATTAGCAGACATAAGTTTGTCCCATTACTCCCATAGCTTTACGAAAATTTAAAAAATGTATACGGACTCTAATCCATATTTCGTTATTGTACACAGAGCAACTACTATGCTTTCTACAAGTATTACAATATCCAATATATGAGCTTTTAGTAGTTATAGTACGTCTTGTATGTACTGTACCCTTTGGGCTCAAAGTGTGTGCTTTTCAGTGTCTGATCAAAGACACCAGTTCGTCTCATGCCATCCAACGTTAAACTCCAACACTGTTTCATCAATGAACACAAGAACATGTTTTAAGATTGATACAACGTACCGTGTGGAAAATAGTGGCTGACGTCACGATCACCATGGAAACGATACCCACCAGACAGATGACGAAGGCGATAACCGCCATAATGGTCCTACATGTAGATGATCAAAGAGAAAGTGTCAGTTCATGTTGTAATCAATTTTGACGTTTTGATCACAGAATAACTCTAATAGGGATAGTCCAAATATCTTGAGTTGGTATTTAATACTTGTTCAATGCATCCACGGTATAATACATATCCGTTGTTTTCAATGAAAGAGTTTTTAAGGATATAAAGTCGACGGACGATGGTTTCAAACTGCAGTAGTTTCATGATATTGCAGTTTCAAACAACAGTTCCCAACTAATTGGAACCAGGAGCTCAACTGTGAGGCTGCTACCAGTAAAGCTACTTGGATATGCCCACACACTAAAAAACGTTCTTTGAACAAAGTCAAAATCCTCGATTCAGGATTTTTTTGCATCAGGCGTGAAGGAGGCAGTGTACTTCAGAGCCCACCGGCCCACCTTCAACAGAGACTGGGGGCGACATAGACTTTCTGGTACTTATGACCCTTTCATGCAAAGAGTGTTGTGTTCCTGACGTCACTGCTGGAGATATAAGGCTCATTCTGTGAACAAGGTCTACGGAATTCATCCGAAAATTTAGAAGGTAAGTCCCTATAGTGTTAATTCCAGTGTTGGTTGTAAAGTGTTAGCATTTGTCTGTAATGAATAAGAAAATATGTGATATAAAAGCCTCGGATTCAGGCTTACCGCGCAATAACTGTGATCTGGACCAGGAAGCAGAACACCAGGATCACAGCGAAGGCGACCAGGCAGACCGCGCACTGCTTCTCTCGTTCCTTCCCGAACTTCATCTCAAGGTCAGCGTCCTTGAATCTCAAGGTCACGGGGTTGACCTTGCCGTCAATCCTACGAGCGAAAAGAACTTCATTTCTAACTTTTTACCAGTACTGACGATACAATAACAAGCTTGTAGAGAAGGTGTGGTGCAAACTGCAAACTGCATGTGTTGAAAAGTCTGCAACTACAGCAATTGCACACGTTGCAGTTTACACATGTGCACGGGACAATAGTTCACAAGTGCACATGGCGCCAACGAAACCTTTGTCGGTAAGTGCGTTTCGTCTGCAAATCCCAAGCTCAATGTTTCTCTCATCTCCTACACTACATGTTCACGTTACGTTATGTTCATGCTCAACAGAACGCCACGCTTGCGTTTTGCATACGGCTTATACTTTGCACACCACCCTTATCAAGCACACGACACACATTACAAAGTGACACTTTGCATACGACCTTGATCCTTTGCACAGCACTCGTATCTTGCGCTATGCACACGACACGCATTACACGGTGCGACTCTCACGCTTTGCACACAGTCTTGATCATTTGCACACCGCCACAACACATTACAAAGTGACACTCTCACGCTTTGCACATGGTCTTCATACTCTGCAAAATCACGGCGCGTGCGACCCTTTGCACACGGTACTCTTAATCCTTTGCACACTGCCCACATCTTGCACACGGCACTCAAACATTTCAGAGTGAGGCTCTCACGCTTTATAATCCTGCTCCTCCAGTGTTTTTCTGACCAGGTTGTTGATCTCTTGCTCGTTTCGGAGTGCCCGAATGGCCAGACGTTGGAAGCACAGCCTCGCTGTTGGCTTCTTTCCATCGTCCTGTAACAATGTATCATTATTTAATCTGATACTTTTACATTGAAATACACACTCTTCTGCTTTGATATTTCTCCAGACTATGTCGATTTTTTGCTACCTTTTGTGGAGCCATTTGGTGGTAATCTAAGTAAAATGCAATGAATGATGTACGAAAACGTTAAATTATTTACAGCAGCCACGTAATGTTAAGCCAACACACAAGTCAACTAACACTGGGACAACAGCACATGAGCACTACACTAACGGCACATAACAACGCATGCGCACTGTACCAACAGCACATGCGCAATGTCCACATGCTTCACGACACTTTTAATCGTTCTACCTGACCCACCACTTTCTTGACGCCGCCATTTTTTATCATTATGCTACTCCAGGCGGACTTCTTCGGGAAAGAAGCCGCCAACTCCTGGTCAGCCGTGATTGAAGACAGAAGAAAGCATAAGAAAAGTGACAGTGATCTCAAACCAGTTTAGCTCCCTGAAGAGCTATTCTTCCACCAGGGCTCGAAATACTGGGTGCATGTGCACCCAGGTGCACCCAAAATTGGAGATGTGCACCCAATATTTTTCTGTGGGTATTTTCTTAGGTTTGTGTATGTAAAGATATCAAAGTATACTAGTATACATCATATTCTTGACATCTAAGTGTTAGAAAGATAATAAAAATGTCTATCATTGTACTTATTTAAGAATTTGATAACTTGTAACTTAGTTTTATTACTAGGTTATTACTTCAATTTATTAAATAAGTGGTGCACCCAAAAATGGTGCGCCCAATTTCTTAAGCTGGGTGCAGTAGTGCACCTAATCCCAAAAATGAATTTCGAGCCCTGTTCCACTGATCATGACATGAAAGACAGACAATATGCACAGTGGTTAGCTATAGGTTTCTTGTACAGGGGAAATTCTCATTAAGTGAAATGAACAGATGACCACTGCTTAACGTCCCGCTCTAGTAATATGGGCTGCGGCCTAGCTATAGCTCCATGGATTCAGCTCTAAGTGAATCGTAATTTGATCACAATATTACTAACATTCCAGCCCATTAGCTATCGGGCACCGACTTCAATGCAACCTAAAATTTGACAAGGAGCTCAACGAATTTCATCGATAAGGAACTGAAATCTTTTTACGCTTTGTCTGTTCTGTTCTCTTTTCAATGAACGGTGTGGAGACAGGGATGTCGGTAGAGAAAGGGGTGAAGCCAGCACCTGTCCTTCAGTCCTTTGAAGGAATTTTGCATCTGGGGACTGAAAAAAGTTTTCCCCATTCCGTCCCCTGGGACAGACAAAATTGATATGTAACGATATAAAAAACTGAAACCCATGTGTTGACCTTTGTAAAAAAAAAAAGGCAAATAAATGGATGGCTTGTCCCTACCCTTTTCTCTGTTCTCCGTTTGATGAGGAATGTCTTGATACCACGTGACTTGAGGTAGTCGTTCCGGGAAGCCCCGTTCCCCTGCTCCAGTTCAAACTCTCCATTCAGACAGTCGTGCGTGGCCTTGGAGATGTGAACTCTCCTACAGTACGAGAAACAATGTGCGTTCGGTTTCTTATCAAGGATAAAACATGAATCAGTACCAGTAGTATACATATGGATAAAACAATGAAACATGACAAATTTCTCTTCTTACCCATACAGCTTTGCAACCCTTATAGTCTCACAAAATATTAACACTGAGGATGTGAGACAATACTGGATTGTGTATGTCACTAACTCCCTTTATAGTGTACGAAACTATATATTCTTTTCGTACAATTGTTCTTCCACATCTTCTTGGAACATTTGTAATAGAATGCGAAATACGTTTTGAACAATGAGTAGAACAAGGACAAATTTGCCACGTTTTACGATAAGAAAAGAGGCATTATATGGCATAAGTACCTTCGTTCTGTTTTTCTTTGCAGTATATGGCCTACATTTGCTCATTTTGCAGACTCTTTGTACTATTCAGCGTATGATCGCAATCTTTTTTTTTAAAAACGTACATAAATTGATGCACTAACAGTTACCATCCACATAATTATGTCAGCGTGGCCTTGGGACTAAGTCATAAAGAGAAAAGGAGATTGACTGCAGCCCATAACAGCATTCAGCACCAAGGACAGGGGTGGGCAAAGGTTGGTGAACGGAGAAGGTCGCATCATGTTACCTTAGCAACCCTAGTAACCAACGTCGCTCTCATGCTCAACATGTCTGCACTCTTCATCACAACAGTTCAAGGTCATTTCAATGTCAGGTCAAGGTCCTTTCACACTTTACGGCTTCCACTACGAAGCAGTTTATCAAGATGCTCATAGTATTAACAACTAACAACAAAGATTATAGGATACACCTAGTGCTAATCTGCGGTGTTGAATAAATTATAGGGGATTAAAGGATTGCACGATATCAGATTAAAGGCGCTATAAGTACAAAAACCAAAAGATAGAAGAAGGCCACACATGCATAACAATTTAATACTTTAAAGCCTCCTCTAATGGTTTTACTAGGTGTATGTATACTTAAATCATCGGATCTTTTTAATAAAATCAACCACCTATATGCATGCCCTAGCATTTTTCTGAAGAAGAGCGCGGCTTGCAAAGTATTTTTTTATTTGCTTTGGGACAGACGAGAATATGTGGCACTGCACTCAAGTGTGTAACTCATTTTAACAGTGCCGCGTACGTAGTACAGACAGAAGGTAAAGGTAGTATTTTACCTCTCCGACCGAAGTCAGGTCCCCATTTTTACACATGGGAAAAGTGAGGAAGGTCGTGTTAAGTGCCTTTCCCATGGCACAGCGTCGGGGGCACGGCGAGTATCAAACTCGGGACCTCAAGGTACCAAGCCCATCAAAGGACCTCTAGGTTCTGAGCCCAACACTCTACCAGTTACACCACACACGACGCCAAGTATCTATGAACAGCACTTACCCAGGCATCCCTCCGGACTCCATCTGGTTTGCAAGAGTGACATCTGTCGACCAGACGTCGAACTGCCACCGCTTCTGGCCCAGCACCCCCGCCAGAACCGCGCCCGTGTGGATCCCAACGCGCATGTCCACCGGAGATCTCGTCTTTTCTCGCACTTGCCTGCGAGAACAGGAGGTGTCGATCATGTACGTGAGTGAACGACATGGCCAAGCATATTTTCAAACACATTTTTCTCACGTGCTCGCCAACACAAGGCAGATATATCTGCCATGTTTTTTATGACCTCAGAATTTTACTTTTTTTCCAATATTGCCTCTTATAGCTACTATTAACAAAACAAAAGTAACTATAAGAAAATATTACTTCACATATACAATCCAAAGCAATCCTTCCATTCTACGATCTAGTCATGGTAGCCATCTTTTCCTAAACCCTCATGTCCTAATTCGTATCAAAAACATGCATACTTACGCAAAAGCTTCCACAATATTCAGTCTGATGCTAGAGTGTCTAACATATATACTAGTACTTACAAATACGATGCAGTATACCACGTCCCTTCTACGTACTTGTACAAAATTTTACGTTATATATGACACCATACTGCCCAAAATGTTACCAAGATGCAATTACTTTTGCACGGCAGCACTGCATGGCACTACGACATAACGCTATCTCACCTTTTTCCGAGGGGTAACTTACATCCGTTGTGTTTGAAAACAGGGTACTTAGGAACATAAAGTCAACGGTCGGTGTAATAGTTTGAAAATATAGTAATCTAAAGTCACCGTCCATTGACCCGATATCTCCTAAATACACAGTTTTTAAAACAGTATGTATACCCCGCAGATCTATGTTTATATGTTGGAATAGATAAAGGATGATGATGATAAAGGCGTTAGAGTTATTCAATATATGCATGTTCAAACAGTACTTACGCGATGGCGTCTACCATATCCAGCCCCATGTTGATGGAGCAAACAGCGTGGTCCTTTCTCGGCACAGGTACACCACAGATGCAGTAGTAACAGTCGCCCAGGATCTTAATACGCAACTGGTTGTTGATCTGTGTTCGCAAAACGTGGGAATTTATTGAATTCTACACATTTGGCATTTATTACACATGATTACTCCTAAACGATATGGCTAATGTGTAAAATTTTGCCGTTACACTACGAGTCCGAGTTGTAAAAATACTTAGAGCATCTAGTTTCGAAGACGATGCAATGAATTATGGAAATATGCAAAAAGAGAAATGGAGAAAGCGACAGCCCTGGATAAGTTTCATTTGTTTTTTGTCTTGTCCAAACGTTCTACAAAACTATATCAATCATGTTGTTTCCCATGCCTAGGAGACTTTAGTGCCAGTTACTATGCACTGCAAGAAAACTCGAATGTCTGGGAATTTCTGGACCCTGACACGCCCGTGAAACTTTACATGTCCGTGATATATGTTCAGGAATGCACATAATGAGGTATGAAGGACTGGGACACACCAGATGGGGAAATTCCTGTACACGGCCCGGACGTGTCAAATTTCACGAGTGTCATGGTCTAGAAATGTGTCAATTCCCGGAAATTTGAGTTTCCGTGCAGTGATGACGTTATGCGTTTTGTTTGATGATCAGGTCATAGAAGATTTCCTTACATCGGCGAGTTTGTCGAAGCTGGCGAAGAGCTCGTTGAGAATCTTGACCAGTTCTTGAGCAGACACGGTGGTGGAGATCGCCGTGAAGCCCACGATGTCAGCAAACAGGATGCTAGAAACGAAAGCAAAACATTAGGGAGGGCGTGTGTACGCAACAAAAGAACCCAAGAAAAGAGAAGAGTAGGAGTGAGCCGGTGTGTTCGACTGAAAACGCTAAGCCTTAGGTCCCAATTGGAAAAAGAGTCCCTGCCGGGGAGTTCACGGGCTGTTTTGGCACTTTCGGGCTCGACCCCTACGTGGCTCAGCGGGACATCTTGCAGCTCCCGGAGTATTTGTGGACACCGAATTGAATTTAAGTCGGACTTAAAATCAACCCGCAACCCGGTAAGAAATAGACTTTGTGACCTACCAGTGAGGTACACCTTGAAAAAGCGTCATGTAGGTGCTTCGTTTTTGATCTTACGTCAAAGGTTTCCTTTTGGTTTCATGCAATTACCACCATTAAAATGTAGTCACACACGCAACAAATCTTATGGTCTCATGCCAACGTTATCGTGACGTTTCAAGGTCTCTTACCTGACGTTTTCGTGCCGTTTGATGTACATCTGTTGGAACTGCCTGTCCTCTGTGTCCTTCCTGCTCATGCCCCTCCGCATGTCCTCCGCCACGTGACGCGGCAGGATGGACATCAGCAGCTGCTCCTGTAGGACACAAGAAAGTCGCTAGGCTTTAGGATTTGTGGTCGTCGTAGAAAGCTTAGTATTGAAACTAGTATTGTTTTTTTAATGAAAATGTATACAAAAATATTCATGTAAAGCGTTGACAGAGAGGCAGACAGCCATAGGAGCAAAAGCAAAACTCCACATCTTTCAGGTTAAGTAAAAACGAGGAAAGTAGACAAACTAATGCAGATGATACTTTTTCAGCACCAAGGACAGGCAAGCAACGTTTGGTAAAAAAAGACCGTAAATGGAGAGGGTCGGTTGCCTTTCAGCATCGATGAGGCTTCACTAGCTACCTGTAGTGTATCGAAAACTCCCCAGAGGGCGCGCAATGAAAAAAGAATCAATCTAGTGACATCGATCTCCAAGCAGATGCATGGTTCAGCTCAGCTCATCCATCTCAGACAGCGTTTTACTCGTAGGTTTTACGTACATTTTTGTAACATTTAGTCTCTTTTCTAATGATGCACTTTTAACGGTTCGTATCCTTGTTACAAAAGTACAATTCTGCAGAAAAGAGGACTAAATGCTGTCAAAAAGAGAGTAAAACACAAAGACTGTACCGGATCCTTACATCTGCTTGAAGATTAGGTTTACGGTACCTGATGTTGAGTCTGTTCCTGCAGATGAACTTTGACCTCCAGGGACGACCTGGTGTCCAGAAACGACTTCCGGTACTTCCGGTCCACCAACAGGTAGAAGATGACCCCCAGGGTCACGGCGCATGCGTAGAGAAGGCCGTTGCTGATAAGCTGTGGAAAAGAGAATTTGGATTTTGAAAATGAAAAAATGTAGAATCGAATATTATCCGCACAAATGCCAATTAATTATTGTCCATGCACACAAACTATCATCAGCTCTCACTATTATGTATTTTGTACTATGTATGTTAAATTGTGTATATAGACTTATAAGATCCATTGGCGCTTTAAATGATATATGTATATTCGTTGTCTGACCCTTGCCTCTTCCCTCATGACCTCAATGAAAAGCGGCCTACAGGCCGATTTGAGCTTTCATGAATGAACAAACAAACAAAACAAGCAAGTATCAATATACGTGCCCAGTGTGCCTTTTGTGAAGAGACCATTGTACGAACAAGTGTGCTGTCTAGTAGAGCCATGAAAAACAATCATATCAATACACATTTACGTGCATTTCAAACTTCAAATCTTTGCTCTAACTGTAAAGTTTGACTTGTCCAGTTTGTTTGGGCGAAAAAAATGGGAGGGCAACCCAATTTTAGCATTTCAGTTCAACAGTCAGAAGATTGGACTGACACGATGATTTCACCCCATGTCTTAATGGTTCCGTCCAACCAGTGAAGAAGTATTCAGGGGTCAATCACTGGGCAACCGTCACAAATTTTGATGAAATTTTCAAACTAATTGATATTCTTTTGTCCTACAGAAAACCGTGCGTTCTGAGCAACATTTGCCGGGGAAAAGAAAAGAAAAACTTCTGTAAAGCAAATATAAATGCACTATGGGCTCAACTGCGCAACTACGCTAAGACTGGTCCCTCCCCTTTTTACGTCACTGCGGCGGATTTCAAGGATTCTAAGCGTGAAACCGCATTGAAATAGATCTAAGGGTGTCATTGATGGTAGCTGCATCGTTGTGAAATATAACCTTGCCTGTGGTGTCACAAATACCGACCCTTCACAAGCTAACGTAACAACGCCTCTTGGGACATGCTTTGCGAGATTAAGGGAAGACTAACTTCTGAAAATCCTGTCAAAAGCCTCGCCTCTAGTACAATCGGCTTTCAGGCTGAGATTGCTTTACTAATCATGCTTCTTCAAGGCTTTGGTATAGGCTTACACGTGTCGGCGGTTTACAACGGGGTACGGTTTTCAACAGTGATTGATATTCAATATGTTAAGATTTTGTTATCACTATCGGTGAAATAAGATTTACCCCAAGACGTGTTTATTTAACGTTACGCGCTTTCATGTAGCCGGTATAACCGCCCTTCAACGTACCACACCAGCTTCTGTGTCTGTATCTGTATCTGTATAGCCGATATTACCACCTTCAGTGTAAAACGCCAGATTTGAATTCTGCATCTGTATATATCTGTATAAACCGCGCTTCGGCGTAACACAGCAGCTTCTGTATCTGCATAGCCGGTATAACCGCACTCCGGTGTAACACAGCAGCTTCTGTATCTGTATAGCCTGTATAACTACCCTTCAGTGTAACATACAAGCTTCTGTACCTGTATAACCTGTATAACCACCATACGGCATAACACACCAGCATGTGCATCAATATCTGTATACTTTATAGCCGGTATAACCTCCCTTTGGTGTAAGACACCAGCTTCTGTATCTGTACATGTATGGCCGATATAACCGCCCTTCGGCGTAACACACCATCTTCTGTATCTGTATCTGTATAGCCGATATAACCGCCCTTCGGCGTAACACACCATCTTCTGTATCTGTATCTGCATAGCCGATATAACCGCCCTTCGGCGTAACACACCATCTTCTGTATCTGTATCTGTATCTGTATATCCGATATAACCGCCCTTCGGCGTAACACACCAGCTTTGTATCTGTATCTGTATATCCGATATAACCGTCCTTCGGCGTAACACACCAGCTTCTGTATCTGTATCTGTATCTGTATGGCAGGTATCTTGGCAACCATCATTCGAGTCTGATGCATTTCAGTTGTACATTATTAAACTATCAATCTAATCACTTCGGTCGGAATATCTAAAAAATTCTAATAAAAGAATTCAAAAGAGTCCATCCCTACCCAGCATGATTATATTACGTGTAACACATTAACTTCTGTAGTTGTATCTCCATAACAGGCATAACCACCGATAGGTGTGTTAATACCCCTGTCACATTTGGCGAAAATCGATCGGACGACGATTCTGCGGCAATCGCCCGAGCCCCGCCTATAATTATAACTTTATTGCACAACAATTGTACAAGGTACAAGGTATGGCTTATATGTGACAGGGGCAGTTTTCAGGTGAAAAATACGCGAAACCCTCTGTCGATCTTAAATATGGCCGATCTTCCATCGATATGCCCGAATGTGACATGTGGATAATGTGGCAGGGGTATAAGCACACCAGCTTCTGTATCTGTATAGCCGGTGTGACAGCGGGGGGGGGGGGGGGG
>NC_049995.1:8937846-8939819 GCF_000003815.2 Branchiostoma floridae
GTCACACCGGTATAACCGCTATTCTGCCTAAGGTCACTTAGGTCGTTCGATCGTCGTACGATTTTGAAGGACAGAAATGTACGTCTCCTGCAAAGTTCAACTGTCTTGGCAAACAAAAAAATTATGCTGCTTTGGATCCATATGAGTGGTTGGTTCTGTCACGGCCTGCTTGAAAATCCTACATGGCATCAAAATCGTACGGCGATCGCCCGACCTATGTGACCGCGCCCTAACACATCGGCTTTGACGGCACGCGGCGCGGCAGCCACTGACACAGTTTCCCCCAACGGAGTGCACTCTGCCACGTGAACGCTTCGATCATCAAAAGGTTGTCAAGCCTACATTAGGAGTACTAACGTGATATATCGGGGCTTGCTTTGAAACAGGTCACCGCAAATATATCACTCTGCGTGTGCTTACTTTGATGTTATGCCGTTGCTAGGGAACACGGTCATGATATCATAACCGAGGCTATAAAAGATAAAATCTGATTTTTACCGAAAGTTCAAACGATTTTCAGTATAACATAAATAGATTGTATCAAATGAAATGAAGAAACACAGTGCATTTATTTAGGGCGTATCTAGGTTACTTCTTTTCGAAATGTTTTCGGGGGGGGGGGCTAGGAAATATTTCGCGAATTCCATTTGTTTGGATTTCCAGTGTGTTGATGAACTGAACTGAACCGAACTGATGGATACAGTAGAAGCCGTTTAATTGCACACCCCATTTGCCGGCGTATTTCGTGCAATAATCTGAACTGGCTTCTACTGTACATTGAAGTATCTTTTTACGTTCTTACCCACAATGGCTAAATGCGGTGGTCCTATTTCTTCATCAAAGACTGAAGGTGAAATATCATTCCTTGCAGTGACCAGTCTTACTATGGAAGAAACGAAACAACGCTATACTACCCTTTTCCGTCGCAATAGGAAACTGTGCTTGTAAGTGCACACCCGTTTAATTAATATATGATGCTGAAAATTACAGTGTTCTGATGCAATTCAAATTTCCATGTTAAACTGCATTTGTTGAATTACTTCGACAGAAATCTTTAACACAAGACAGAATCACTACCTACCTACACGGCGTAAGTTTACATGGCATAGTCGGAAAAGCCACATTTATTTTCCTTAGGCCTCAGATATATTCACATTACCTACTTTGTGAAGAGCGGGTCTATTATAACAAGAACTAGTTGGTGCGCACTCATATAATATTGGGTAAAGGACGAGAAGAGGGGCTATACGTTTTGTTTGCGGGGGATGTTGTGTTCTGGTAGGGACGATACATATGCATACGTGGGGCGCGTGTGCGCTGGCAAATGAAAACGCAAGATTGGACCGATCGTGACTGTCCATCACAATTAGCAGTCCAACCAATGAGGGCGTGACAATTATCGGCTCGACCAATGGGAGAGGAGCTGCGTTTACGTTGAAAATTCGCATTTTTATGCTTTTACTTTTCTACGTTTTGAGAGGTGGGCTGGGCTATGGGATCGGTCCAACGATTAATTATCTCTTTCTATGATAATTGATAAATGTATTAGAGTAAAACTTGCGTTCATGTTATTGTAACAATCATTCAAATAATTACAGGTCGAGCTACCAAGTACCTGTTCTAAGCGTATTTGCGAAACAGCGAAAAAAGTCAAAGGAATCTATAAAAAAACGAAGACTCGTATCAGATACGATTGTGTTATTGCTTTCCAGTAGAATTTTATCGGAAATTGTTCAATTGCATACTGACAAGCTTAGCCTATTTGCCTACCCATTGTACTTGTCTATCAACAAAGTCTATGAAAAATCAACAAAAGACTATCATTATTTCGTTGCACCGCAATTTTACCTAACATATCTGATAGCATATCTTATTGAATAGTATTGTTATCTTCCTGGAAAAGACATGCTTGCTCATCTATGCAGGTCTTTCCATTGGCGAGATGATAAGAATATTTCAGAAATGATAGCAAT
>NC_049995.1:8940706-8951868 GCF_000003815.2 Branchiostoma floridae
CTACCTGCACCTAACCTGGTCCATGAACTGTTTTTCTTTACGTAAATGTCATATGATGCAGGTGTATGTGGATGGTTATTAGCTGCATTGACTGTCACCACCTATAAAGTATAAAAGAAAAAAATAGCAACGGTTCCTGAACAATTTAAGTATGATCTATACTTTCTTGATTCAGAGTGGTGCAGGTAAAATTTGTCTGGTGCAGGTAATTTTCAATGTTACCTGCACCAGTGCAGGTATGGAGAAAAAGGTATTTCGAGCCCTGATTATGGAACATGTACCTTAAGTTTGATATTAATCAATGGGTTTGACTATTAAGACAAAACATTGCAAATAATGTAACTTATATTTGTTGAAAAAATATTTCTTATCTCTTTATCTATTCGTACATGAGCTTTTTTTACCAATAAATTGTCGATACTTACTATCAGCAAATGTTACTGTTAAACTGTCAATCTTTACCAAAAAACCCAAACTCTTGCAAAGTTCAGGAAGCTGTTTCTTGAACGATAACTCTTTAAAGAATTATCTTAAGTACCTGGTTCCCTACCCCCTTTTCCTTAGACAATGTTAAGCATCAAATTTGCTTTGACGCCTTGGTTTTCATGTGATCTACTCTTTGTTGTCCACTGGTGTCTTAACTTTGACTGAATGTGGCATATTTTCTCTTTTGTTTACATGTGTGTTGGGCCCCCTTGGAAATCAACTTTCAGAAGTTGTAGTCCATCCACCCGTCTTAAAGGTATACTACGTAATTGTTTGAAGTGACCACCAGAATTAGACCCTCCTGGCTGTAAACAACAATTCCAGGCCTCCAGTAGGCACCCTAGGGGTGGGGTAATGAGCTCACCACACTCCAGTTTGGCTACAGGGGAAGATCTTCTTTGAAAACACTCATTTTATTCACCTCAGAATAGAGATGAAATAAATAAATGGTCTCACCTGCCACTCCAATGAGTGTGTCGGCGTCAGTCTCTGCCTCTGGAGCCCACTGTAAGTCAGCGCCTGCGCAGTAAGCAGCGCCCACACCAGGTACGGCAGCACCCTCTCCTCGAACTTTTTCGAACACTTCCCGGCCTTGCATAGCGCGAACAGCACGGCGTGAACACACAGCAGCACCGCGGACAGCACGATAGTCGGCACTCTATCCACGGTGAACGACACGCAGTCCATGACCAGAATCCTTAACTCGTACAAGATGGCGATCAAGAGCACGCAGAGGAGACATCCGCGTTTCTGTCTACGGAAGTAGCCACGGTAGACCGTCTCGAGTCGAGGGGAGCCGAGGGATACAGTGAACTTCCTCCGCACGATGCTCGCCCATGACCGAGACTTGTTCCCCGATGTCCCGGTGGAGGCTCTATCTGAGATGTTGTTACTGGAGGCCGGGTTGACATTGTCAAAGCCTCCATCCGTAGATTCTATAACAGTTATATCGGTCATCGCAATTCCAGGTCGAGAATCCACGATTAAATTTATAACTGTGACCCTTTTTTATCCTCCAACTACCTTTTCTGTTGGTTAAACTAGTCCGCCCTGTCTTGACAGGTTGCCAGCATTCGTTACCACTTGAGAGGCAGTTGAAATATTGTCGTGTCGTCAGAATGGCGCGATTCCAACAAGTCTAGACTATGTCTTACATACAGAAGCAGGTCTCTCTCTCTGCAAAAGCAATGCGTTGGTCTGACAACGTTATTCCAGGAGATCCCTTTATGCTTGAGTGTGCCTTTTCGAGGAGCTTTACACAGAATCTCGTTGCACTTTCAAGTGTGCTTGAATTAGACACAGTAAAGGTTCTCGGATCAGTCTGGTTTCTGTCCTCCCTTTCTTGAATGCATATATTTATATACCTGACAAATCAATACGTACATTTATATCCCTATCTGCATGCGACAGAGCAAAGCTAACAATGATGAATACCGTCTCTGTGGCGATCCGCAGCTGCAACGTTGAGAGAATGCACAATGAGTTGCTCCTGAGTGGTGTCAACACATTCGGTACCCGTTCGCGTGGGTTGGTTTTCTATTATATAGTCAGGGGTTTATAATAAGAGCGTGGTTTTACCGCAGATGAGACTCCGATTGTATCTGAGTCCAGCCTAACGATCAATGGGATGTTTCCAAAACTGTCTGTCTCCATACATTGTGATCGTATCCAGATACACACTCGAAGACATAGGATCCTCTGCCCGAGCCTTGTTGACAAATTGTCTCGAATGTCGATAAGCGTATCCCGTGTGTGTGCGTCTCACAGTATACCTCACCTGGGCTCTAATAAACATACATCTAAAGAAGATTGACCAGGATTACATGGAGATTAGCAGTTTCGGGGCTAATCCTGAAAATCCTTACCTCAAAGTACAACAGGATCCGCTATAGCGATGGTGATCAACGCATCCGGTCATTAAAACCCCTGTAAAGTCACGAAGGGCAAACCCTTTAGATCGATGGCTACGAAACCTTACAGGCGGTAACAAGGGTTAGTTCTCCGCTTCGAGGTTCAGGAAGCGCTACGTACGTACAGGTAGCTAGGAGGCAGCGACGGGAATTCACCGGTGTCGACCTCGGGTGGTCCTTGCCTGATTGCCGCTGACGTCCGCAGATGATTTGTCCCGATAAATTTAGGCCTTTGTCTCATTTGGTGAATGGCCGGATGATTGCTCTCGCGCCACACGAGACATAAAGCACATAGAGGAACGGTGGAGATTTGCACTATGCTGCCCAAAACACTGTATTCCTGGCTGTCTTTAAAAATTCGAAATTTTTTCGGATATTTCGAATATTGGATTTTCTGTCTTCCTGTCGGAATAGATCTGTTCTGTGTTGCACTAAACACCGATCTTCTGTCTTTAAGAGGAGGGAGCTGTTGGCGTGTTGTCGTTTTACACAGACTTGTCCTCCGCTGCAAGTCTTAGAAAATTACAAGATCGGATTTTCTGTCTTTATCGCGGATAAAATTGGGCAAAATACCGTCTTCCCGTCGTTGTCTTAAAAATAAAGAAAGTTGCCACCTTGTTGTCGTTGCTAAGATATACCCAGCTTTGTTGTCTCTTGTTGTTCCGTCTTCTGAATCTAATTCCCTCAGCGCTGCACGTTGATGAACCGGGTTTCAGACATCTCCGATGGAAGCAAACAATCTGTACTATATTGTTCTAAACGGCGCTCTCCCCCGCTATCTTTTGAAAAGAGAGAATCCTTACTTGTCGTCGTTTGTTGCTCCGTCCTTTGAATCTGGTTACCAGACAGTTCCACGCCTTTGTGGGTTTTAGGCAATTTGAAGCTCGGATTCCCAGACGCTATGGGAGAAGAAGAGCGCTTTCATCAGCTCTTGCTTCATCCTCTTCATCTAAGGATGCAAGATGTATCTGTTTTAATCTATTTCCCTCACCCGAAGGCAGGATATATCCTTCCCTTGGCTTATCGCCTGGGCTAGTTGTAACGCGTGGGTTCACACGGATGCGGCGTTAACGTTTCCCAATAAAAACGGGGAGACTTTAATGCATCTGATTCATCAATCACGTGCTGACAACCCTTGGAAATAAATTCTGCATGCATACAAACTGTGACCATGCACCGCTGCGAATCTCAGCGTGTTGCGGGAACATTCCCGATGAACGCTCGGCGAATCGAGTCTAATTAAGTTGTCGTCGTCGCCACGTGTTTCTGATACATGTGGCGTCGGGCTGTACGTCATTCACGGCAGGTGTATACCACCTGTGCGTCCCCGATTCTAAAGGGACAATAACAAGATATGCCCACGATTTTAACACGACAATATTACCGAAACACGATAACAACACGATGGTTAATTTCACGTCCGGTGTTTCACAAGTAGGCCTCCGAATCTACCTCGGCAATACTACGATGTATGTAATGTGGAACTGTGTACATTCCCGATTCTAACACGACAATACCACGATATGTCCCCGATTCTCACACGACAATACCACGATACGGTCGACTCAAGTGTTCCACCCGTGTGTCCAAACTGAAAGAACGAGATGCCCTGCCATTTTGCACCTGGAACAAACAAACAACAATAAACAATAAACAAACGGTATGCGTGAAGAGAAAACTTTATCGTGCTAACTCTTCAAATAAATTGGGACTCCGTCAGTCTGGTTCGAGAAATGCACCCGTCTACCGCAACATTCCGGACATGACCTTAGAGTCAATCAACTTCAGCAAAAGGTTGCAAGTGCCAGATAACCAGTGTCACCACCCGTCTCACCTACCGGTCCATTTTTTCAGGACCGTAATATGAAACACAAGATTTTATGCCGTATGCCTAATGAATACTCTACAGCCTGTTCTTTATTACGCTCCCCTTAGAAATAACAAGAACACGCCTGACACCTATATCCGGCGTATCAAAAGATAAGACATCAGGTCGACCGACGGAAGTTTCAAATTGCAATTTTTTCAAAATATTGTAGCTTGAAGCCACCGTCATCCACTTGGTATAGCTTAACCTGCTTTTAAAACCAACGGATACAGGTAACCACACGTATAAAAGTGAAAACAATATTATCCTTTGAAAACCACAAGTTTAGACCGTACGGTTTTGTTACGCATGTTTCCCTTCTCTATTCCTCAGCGGACAGAGATCCACACAGTTCTTCGTTCGGTGCCTGCCTTTAATTTCACCCATGACTGCCGTGCAACCATACGACTCGAAAAGAGTCGGGCTTCATCAAACAAAACATAAATCCGAACTCTTAGTTATTATGTATCACATGCATGTATTTTATTTCAAAGAAGATTCAGTCGGGCATATATATTATATATAGCAACAGCAGCATTATTACGTGTGCGTGCTAGATTTATTAATATAAAAACTCTATGCTTAACTGCTTTGTCTCTGCACTTGTTCACCTCACTATCAACACTACAGGCAATGATATTTACCTGTAGTCTTTGATGTAATGCGTTGATGAAGGTTAGACATCCAGGTAATAAGATGGACCAAAAGCAGTTACTCAAGCAACTGGATATGATTTTGAAAACGGTCAGGCGTTTCAGACAGTCTTAGTCTTAACTTGTCTTACCTTTGTCTCCCTTGGCAATTGGATTACTAAAATTACATCTTCTTCCCCTTTTTGCATATTAATTCATAGTTAGGATAAACCTGTTCTACAACTAGATCTCTTTTGCATATCAATTCAGAGCTAAGACAAAAAAAAACGTTAACCCTCTAAGAGAAAATACCCTTCCGAAACAATTTGATGGCCAAAAGTCCTTTTCTGTGACTTCGCTACGACCACTGAGCAACTGATGCAAATATTTGTCAGATCGCTCAACGGATTTCACTGATAAAGAACGGATTTCCTTACTTTCCATGCTTTTTTTGTCTTTTAAAATGTCTTTTTAATCTTACATATTCCAGTTATTAAAATCACGGCCTAACGAATCCAATACGAGTATGATTGCCGTCTATTGGCCTAAGCAATTGCTACCATACCACAATCTGCAGGTGCATGGCCTTGGAGAAAATCAAAAGCATTCCACAACTGTTTGCCGACAGATAGATCAAGACAAGCCAGTAGGGGGCCAAAAATCAACCTTGAACATCATGTTCCCAAGACCTACTCACATGCCAGGGCTCGAAATACCACCTGCATATGCAGGTTAGTGCAGATAAAATTGGAGCTGTGCAGGTATTTCTGATGTCTACCTTCACCTAACCTGCACTGGTCCATGTACTGGGTTTTATACATAAATGTCTTATGATGCAGGTGTATATGGGTTGTTATAAGCTGCATTGACTTTTACCACCTATAAAGAATAAAAGAAAAAATAGCAATGGTTCCTGAACAATTTTAGTATGATCCATTCTTCATAAATTCAGACTGGTGCAGGTAAAATTTGTCTGGTGCAGGTAATTTTCAATGTTACCTGCACCAGTGCAGGTATGCAGAAAAAAGTATTTAGAGCCCTGCATGCCAACTATCTCCACAACCCGTCCATACTGTTGAGGTCTCCCTATAGTTGGAAACATTCACACAAACACACACATACATACATACATACATATATATATATATATATATACATATACACACACCAGAATCCAAGATGGCGGCTGACTTTTCAGGTGACCTCCATACAATATGACCGTGACCTTATTTTCACTCATCTCTCCCCATTCTAAAAATAATTGTTTTTGAGTCATTGCTATGAATATAAACTAAACTTGTGGTAAAAACATTACGTGTTCTATCAAAATTTACCTAATAAATCATACATTGCTTGCAAGTTTGATATATATTACAATATACACGTTTCGTGTTTCGTTCATTCAGTTTTTACAGATTTTGGTTCTGGTAATGCCATATTTTTTTCTGTTTAGTCGCTCATATCATTACGAGTATTTTCATAGAAATTCACTGGTAAAGTCTCAAAAAGAATGGATTTTGAGTCCTTGCAATAGATGTAAACAAAGCTGTGACAACACTATAAGGTACACGTCTGTTTCGAATAGAACATTTAGTTACCGGTATTTTATGTGAATTTAGCTAGTAATATATTTGTTGCTTGCAAGTTTAACACAATACGAACGTTTTAAGTTTCGTCGCAAAAATTCCTTCCAAACGAAATACATTGATCAAAAGCAAAATGTGGATGGAAAAAATGGCGTTTTGAAAACATATTTCATACCAACACGTTTATCCCATTATGCAGATGAGTATAGAATGATGCTATTACAATGACAATGATCTTCGTTGCATATTCATACCCAGCATTGCTAATTATAAATGCATTATTCAATTAAAACAAAACAAATATGCTATATCAAACGTATGTCTACAGAGTCAAAAAAGCAAATTACAGAATTTTTCTATTACATCGTAATTTTTAAATGACACGATATGAACATTTTGTCCAACTTAAAACGTGCATATGCATGCTTCTTGTCTAGTTGAAAAAATTGCATTATAATTCTATAACGTTTGCGACAAATAGATAGACATATTTGCGTCTACACAGAAGCAGGCAAGATACTATACGACACTGACACACAATATAGAAAATAGCAATTTAGATTTAGCAAGATACGGCCTATCTATAATCTTCTGTGGTTTATTCTATCGTGCATTGGATTGTACAACCATCAGGGGACACATGCGACTCAAAGGGTGTTAAAGCGATTGACGAATACCATGAAAAATAAAATCCACTCGTCAATTTCAATGGGAATACTCGTAATAGACAAGGAACAAATACATCACAAAAATCTGCACAAATTGTTCACCAAAAAAGAGGATATTTTTTCACATCCTATAATCTTCTGTGTTTTATTTTATCCTGCAAGAATAGGATAGTACAACCATCTGGGGACACATGCAACTCAAACCAACCAACGTTAAGAAGGGTGAAAAAGCAATTGACGAACACCATGAAAAAATAAAATCTACTCGTGAATTTCAATGGAAATACTCGTAATAGACAGGAATACATCACAAAAATCTGCACGAATTGTTCACCAAAAAATAGGATATTTTTTTACATCCTAAAATATTCTGTGGTTTATTTTATCGTGCAAGAACAGGATTGTACAACCATCTGGGGACACATGCGACTCAAAGGGTGAAAAGCGATTGACGAACACCAAGAAAAATAAAATCTACTCGTGAATTTCAATAGAAATACTCGTAATAGACATTCAATAAAAAAATACATCACAAAATTTTGCACAAATTGTTCACACACACAAAAAAGGATATTTTAATACATCCTATAACCTACGGTAGTTTATTTTATCCTGCAAGAATAGGATTGTACAACCATCTGGGGACACATGCGACTCAAACCCATAAAGAGTGAAAAGCGATTGATGAACGTCATGAAAAATAAAATCCACTCGTAAATTTCAATGGAAATACTCGTGATATACAAGAAAAATACATCACAAAAATCTGCACAAATTGTTCACCAAAAAAGAGGATATTTTTTACATCCTATAACCTTCTGTAGTTTATTTTATCCTGCAATAATAGGAGTGTACAACCATCAGGGGACACATGCGACTCAAACCCAAAAAGTGTGAAAAGCGATATTGACGAACGCCATGAAATAAATCCACTCGTCAATTTCAATGGAAATACTCGTAATATACAAGAAAAATACATCACCAAAATCTGCACAAATTGTTCACCAAAAAAAGAGGATATTTCTTACATCCTAAAATCTTTTGTGGTTTATTCTATCGTGCAAGATTGTACAACCATGAGGGGGCACATGCGACTCAAACCAACCAACATTAACGTGAAAAAGCGATTGACGAACACCATGAAAAATAGAATCCACCCATGAATTTCAATATTTAAATAATTTTTTTGTGGTTTGTTTTATTGTGCAAGAATAGGATTGAACAACCATCAGGGAACACATGCGACTCAAACCAACCAACATTAAGTCGGATAAAAAAAATCGGCCACAATCAAACTGACGGCTCATCACCATAAACAATAAAATCCACTTGTGAATTTCAGTGGAAATACTCGTAATAAACAGTTAGAAAAATACCACGAACAAAAATCTGCACAAATTGTCCAGCTTCCAAAAAAGAGGGTACTAGTATTTTATTGCATCCTGTTCGGACACTCCGTGGTTGTTGGTGGCGCAAAATGCATCAAAGCGTTTCTTCTTTACCTGTAATCATCAGTGTAATGTCCATCCGTCATCTGCCTGATTGCTATTGCGAGCCGAATTTGTACGAAATAACGTGACAGCTACACATCAAAGACTGTATTGGTGCGGCATATTGATTGCTTCAACAGAAAAAATTGCATTTAACTAAAAATACATGTCATCCTTATTCATTGCTTTTCGTTAACACTGTAGTGTATTTAATTCTTTTTTCAGTTCGGGGCCATATGAAAAACTGTATGTTTCGAAAGATGAAGGTTGAATTTTGAATCGCTATGAATATTGGGCTCTCCTGTGTAAAAATAGCATGACGTTAGGTATGATTTATAATGTCTGACATGAATGTATATGCTATCTTTTTATATCTATCTAACGTTACATGGATATCTAAATATATCTATATCTATAAATGTAAAAATGTTCTCTCTCTTCTCTTTCTCCCTTTCGATCCCCCCTCTTTCCCTCTCTCTCTCTTTCTCCCCTCACCCTCTTTCTCTCTCTCCCTCCCTCCCTCTCTCTCTCTCTCTCTCTCTATATATATATATATATATACATATATGAATATTGTAGTATTTTCTTTGTTTATATTATAGATACCGAACAATTGGAATACTGTGCTAAGTAAATCACATATGATTACGACTGAACGTGATAGGTAATCGAAATCATAATCATCAAGTATGCAACCAAACGGTCTTGCCGAACCCCTAATCATATGCATGAAAAAAATATACACTGCGTTTGCTTTTATAGTAAAGCTATTCCTGTAAAAAGACACCAGAAAATGCACGTAGATACTAAGATATCCCTGCATTAATACCTATTCTACCCTCCCACATTTACCTTACCGGTGCATAAGGTGGCCCCTCCGAGTTCTCGAGTGCCCTCTCAGCAATGTTCCGTCAACAACGTATCAGGTAACAAAAGAACGCGGGATATACACACTTCACTGAAACTACAACCATGTTGGCAAAATACTTCAGAAACCTCGCAGCTAGGCTCTGTAGACTAATTAGAGAGGGTTATTTTGTCGGCGCTACCTGTAAGAGGGCCTCTTGCCGGGCTAGCTGTAGAATGCGATGTGCCCTGGTTGTCAATGATTCTACGTAATACATTCCAGCCCCATCTCACAGTGGGACAGTCCGGATTTCTCTCAGATTTTGGTCAGAATCGTCTGATGTTGGATCACTGTATTTCATAACGGGAGAGGAGGGTAAGGAGGGATGTGATGTTTATAAACTGATAGTATGAACATCCTACCAAACATTTTCTGTATTTTGGTCTAGTTATTAGATCCATCCCCATTTCTTAGTCCGTTAGCCCCGATTTCAGTCAGTGGCACCTGATTTTGGACCGTTACATGTCAGAAAGGGGGGTGGGGAGGGGACAGGCGCGTTTGTGGCAAGTGATGGCAAAAAGTTGATTTTCTCTAACCAAACATATACAATGTGATGTAATGATCTCTTTTGTTTGTAACTGATTGACTGAATTCATTTGAAAACAAAATATCGTAATTCTTTCTTTCTTTCTTTCTTTCTTTCTTTCTTTCTTTCTTTCTTTCTTTCTTTCTTTCTTTCTTTCTTTCTTTCTCTCTCTCTTTCTTTCTTTCTTTCTTCATTTCTTCATCTCACCCTCCCTCCCTCCCTCTTTACCACTCTAATTATTGACAGATGTCGATGCGTACGAATTTCAACTCATGTAGAACTAGTAAAATCTATTAGATGTCTTTGTACATCGTCCCTAAAAATCACACAGGTGGAAGCCATTCTCAAATTTGACACGTCAGTCCTGCTCTAGATCTCATCCAAATATGGTCAAAGGTCATTGACCCGTGTACCACCATCCCTGTCACTGGGGTCATTGACCCCCTGATCATCCAACTGATATAAACATACATGTTCACACGGGGTGAATAACCTACTCTCCAAGCAGAAGTTAGGCCCTGGTTGTTTTAATAATAATTTTTAGGCGTTTTATCGGGCCGCGAGACATCAACAAAACGGTACAAAATAGAAAGCCCGATAAAAACGCATAAAAACGTCAAAAACAGCCGGAGCCTAACCTCCGCTTGGAGAGTATAAATAATGTTGCTTTGAGGCGAAAACAAACGGTCACGTATATTAATGAACTCCCCTGGGAGTGAAACAACCCGCCTACGCCTGCTATTCTGAACAAGACCAATTTGCTTCTTATTTCCTACACCCAAGTAATTCAGTCATATGATTCTTGCGCTAGCTTGGCAATGTAAAGGTGCTACAAAAAATGTATCTCACTGCACTTGTGGCACCGGTGCGGCACTGCAGGGTTTGTTCACTGCGGCACTTTTGTGTTATTTTCGCCGATTTTTTAGATATTGCGTACAAGGGAAAAGTATGGCGTAGAAAACACCAAAATACACAAAACGTAAGAAAATTCGTTCTTTATCTCTGACATTCGTTGAGAGTTCCGCAGTGCCGCACCGGTGCCCCAAGTGCAGTGAGATACCACCTTAATGCTAGTTCACCTTATTCGCGG
>NC_049995.1:8951972-8979022 GCF_000003815.2 Branchiostoma floridae
AGTCAGTCGACTTATTGATATCCCTGAATTACCCCGTTTCTTAAGACAAGGGATATATGTTACCCCACGGATAAAGGTGACTTAGCGTTAAAGAACTATGTACAGAAATCGCTATGTATGATATGATATGGGCTAGATTATCCAAAATTTGTTAACGATATCATATCCATGTTTGTCACCGAAGATACTTTTTTGTAACTAAAATCTCTAAGCAGATGGCGGATTAATGATTTAGGTGTGTTTTTTTGAAATTATATATTCCTGTTTTTAGCATGAATGCTATACTGTTTCCATGGGCTGACACGGGCAATGTCCTCAGGTCTAGGGCCAACATACCCCCGAGAAAATTTTACCACAGCACTAGGCGCTACTGAGTTAGACCCCGACCCGCGCAAGAGAATTTAAGGTGGTATCTCGCTGCAATCAAGGCACTGGTGTGGCACTGCGGGGTTTGACAGATTACTCAACGAATGTCAGAGATAATAAAGGATGATTTTTTTTACGTTTTCTGTATTTTGTTGTCTTCTAAGTCATGATGCATACTTTTACGTATCATGCAATGTCTAAATAATAAAAATAACACAACAGTGCCGCGGTGAACGAACCCCGCGATGTCGCACAGGTGCCCCAAGTGCAGTGAGATACCACCTTTAGAGATCAGGTGGCACCTTTGGTTGCGGGGTATGTGGCTTTACTGTCCAAATTAATTATCTTCTAGCCCGGTGGGTCTAGCATCTAGGTTATATCTCTTTCTAAGGCCAAACGTTTCTATCTCTTTTCTGAAAATTTTGGCGAAAGCGCTTGGCGCAAAACACCGAACCGGACCTTTCATCTGCTTGGATATTATCTATGATCATTTTGAATGATTCCCCATGCGACGGTCGAATCGTGAAACACGAACGCCATTGGCAGCCATGTTGTTTCATGTCCAATCAAACTAGAGGTCACCTGACAGAGATGCCATTACAGACCGTTATAGAACATACAAGGTCGTCCTACAAATGAACGATCTGCACTGATTTCCCCTGGCGATGACGTCACACGTCAGGGTAGACCGCATATCTACATATCAGGTGTTATCATATGTTTACAATAGCAGGTGCATTAGATGTTTTCCTGTCTTTTCACACTATGGGACTGAAGTAGTGGTGCACGTGTGTGTGTGTTTGTGTGTGTGAGTGTGTGTGTGTGTGTGTGTACATGTGTGTGTGTGTGTGTGTGTGTGTTTGTGTGTGTGTGTGTGTGTTTGTGTGTGTTTGTGTGTGTGTGTGTGTGTGCGCGCACTTATCCACTGTCTCTAGTGCACGACATTTGAAGGTGGAACCCATCCCTCTCCTTCCACCACCTTTTACCTCCCCAACCGAAGTGAGGCGCCCACTTTTACACCTAGGCCTGGATGAAGTCTAGAGGTCAATGAACAGAACTGCTCTCTAGTTTACCGGCCTAGACACGCGACCATTCAACGTTATATACATCGTACATAAAAAGATGCCAATCCAATTCAGATCAATTCGTCCATTACCCAGAGCGACTGTAGCTATCAACACTTGATTTATCTTCTTTGATCTTTGATATAACCGCACATATCAGCATTATCATGTTACCTACATGCACAATGACATCAAAAACGAAATAGCCCGAGGCATCGTGCACTTTCTTCCTGAATATAAAAGATTCACCCTAAGCTGAGGAGAAGCATGATGTGTTTTTTTTAGATAGATATTTTTCCCAACCCGCAGAAGAGACTACAATACCCTTCTCTCCGAACAGAGGTTCGGCTCCAACTGTTTTTGACATGTTTGAGGGCATTTTTATAGGGCTTTCTATTTTGTGCTGTTTTCTTTATGACTTTTATGCCTTTATGCTTGTCATAGAGGAAAGAGGAAAAGGGAAACAACACTGGCAAAATAGAAATCTCGATATAAACGCCGAAAAACACGTCAAAAACAGCCGGAGCCGAAAGTCTGCTTTGAGAGTAACACCACTTTTAATAGCTATAAAGGGCACAACCCACCGTACGTTCAATCTGTCCGTACGTGGGAGGCTACGTCCGCCACGTATTTCTGAAAACGTTCAGACTGTACAGGGCAGGCGCGTATGGGGGGCAAATCCGCAGTCCAATGGCACACAAAGTTTTGCCTGCACGTAAAGTTCTACGGCGTGTCTGCGTGCTCCAAAATACGTCGGATTCCCCTCGAGTTCGTACGGAGGCGGTACTTAGCACTTACGGTTCCCAAAAGATTGCCCACGTTTTGGTACGTAGACAGCACGTATTTGTACGTACGGTGGGTTGTGCCCTTAGCTTTACAATTCTCTTGTAACCATCGTGACAAAAAACAACACACAGAGACGCTGCCCTAGACAGAGTCCAGTTCCGCATCGCTGCACAACCAAGAACCGCTCTAAAAGCACTAAGCCGGGCATGTTTGCTCACCGCTTCTCGCCACATGTTTTCTCGGTCACCGTAAAAATATATGCCCCTGTTGGCACAGCAATGGTAGTACCGTACGTCCGGTGTAACGGACTGATCATACTCCCTGGTCGTACCTGTTTTTTGCCCGTTACACTGGGACACCGGGATAGACAGCGACATTGAATATGAAAATAGATAGGGTTTTGTCAAAAAAGTTAACCTTCAATAGAAAGCAACAAGATCCCGTTGGACATGTACAAGCATTCTTGAAGTAGTCATGTTTTAGTTGTGGTCTAGTTTGATACATAAAAACTAAACAAATCTTGTTGATACGCCAAAAAGTAGTTACTCAGGAACTGGATATGGTTTTGAAACGGTCAGACGTTTCGGATAGAATCCACTATCCTTCGTCAGTGACACTGAAATCTTGTTACGCTTTCTGTGTTTTCTCGTCTTTCTAGTAACACTGTTGTGCGTTTTGCGAGCAAAGGGTAACACAAATCCAATTCAGGACGCAGTCCAGTGAAAAAACCGCGCTGTTGCCTACATTGTTGGTCACATTTCCAAACCGGGTCCCGACCTGGCAGCTTTTGTAAACGAAAAATATGATATAAAAGACACCAAGATACACAAAATGTAGTGGTTATGATCTGTGTTCATTTCTTGGTGTACACTATAGTGTCGATCGCATTTCCATGTAAAGAAATGGTAGGAAAATATACGTTCTATATTGTTCTAATGTTTCATAATTGACCTTGATATGTCATAGTGTATTCATACATTTAGATCTCATAATTCCACCAGGTGCCATAATACCGCCACATTAAAACTATGCTATTATAGAAGCCTTCTCAAGATTGTCTTGAACACCTGGATATCTGACGTCCGCGTATCTGACATACCTCAGGATTACTGATGCTGTATTGATAAACCCTTCTAAACCATGTTAAATCCATGTATTTACCTCCGACAGAATGGCAAGGTTATGTTTTGCGTAGTGTTTGTATACATGTATGTTTGTATGTATGTAGAAGACCAGCATTAGTCAAGAACGCCTGGATGGATTGTATTGATATTTGGTATGTGGTAGGTCTTGATGAAACCTGGAAACAATTAGATTTTGGGCCCCCTAGCAGCCTGTTACGGTACTGCAGCGGAACTTCCTGGTTTTATGTCTCGAGTTCTAAACGTGCTGCTGCTATGATTTTTGAGTGGTAGACAGCTCTTGATGCCGAGAGTAAGTGGTGTAGGTTTCGGCCCCCTATCGGCTTGTTTTGGGACTGCAGGGCAGGTTTAGTGTCAGACTTTAAAAGGGAATAACTCAAGAAGGGGGTAACGGATTGTTATGATTTTTAGTATGTAGATAGCTTAAGTGATGCTTCATGTGATGACATATTCATTATGCAAATTGGTATCCAAGTTCCATAATTATTTAGGAAATTTTGTAAACACGCTCAGTTCCGTTATAGGACCATTGCAGCATGCATGTGACATTTGAAGGAGAAGAATATTTTTCTCATGTGGCGGTATTATATATGGCACCCTGTTGGATTCTGAGACCAGATGTTAGGTCTTACTAGCAAAGATACCAAAAGCATACCAAAAATCATGAAAATTCGTTGTTCCCTTCTTGAGTTATCCACTTCAGTAGTTTTTGAGAAAAATGCCCCTGCTATAACTAGTCGCTAGGGGGCCAAAACGTATGTCATCAATTCCTGACCACAAGAGCTATCTAATACTTAAAATTCGTGACCATAGCTTGTTCAGAGCACGAGATAGCGAAACCTGAAGTTGCGCTGCAGTACGAAGGGAAGTCACGAGGGGGCCCAAAATCTAATCATTTTTAGCTTTCATCACACCCCACTAACACGCCAAGTATGAAACCAATCCATCCAGCCGTTCTTGAGTTATCTTGTTGACAGACAAACAGGCACACAAACGCTAGTAAAAATATAACCTCCATGATATTTCATGGAGGTAATAACAAATATCTATATATTGCGTCGTCTTGTCACAAACCAGTCAGCGCCGGTAAAAACAGGATCTTATTTTCGAAGTAAAAATACAATCTCTCTCTCACTGCTTGGTGATAGCTAATTGCCATATTATGATCCACTCCATCCAAATGAAAACGCAACAAATGGAGCTTAATGGATTGGCTTTATTCTGAATGAACGTATTATGTAGTTAAAGGTAAGGTAAAATTTCATCCATTCTTGTATCAAGCTGCATGATATCTGATTATCTCGGTAATCAATCATTATTATGTTATTTGCAAGCAGATCGTTGCTTGGAGATTGTCGGGATTAGTTAAGGTAGAGCGAAAGAAAGAAAGCAGGCAAGGTTGGGTGGCTGGAAGCTAATCTCCAACCAGATCCACGGTGCGTGAATGTAGTATCAAACTTAGCGTAGATTAGCTGGAAGCCCTTGTGTTATTGGCAAATAATGCTGAGGCCATATTTCCATAATCCCCACCAGATCCTACTGTGCCATAAGATAGTATCAAAGCTGGCCAGGGAGTATAGCCTGCTCAAGGGAGTCAAACGGGCACGGTAAGTTTGATACTACATTTACGCACCGTGGATCAGGCTGGAGATTAACATTTCCAAACCGGGGCCCGGTCGGCCTGTTTTATAAGAAGACGAAAAATAGAACTTTAGGAAGGGAGGCTTACAACATCATTGTACTATACAAACTGTGATGTTTCAAACTATGCACTGTACAGTAGATTGGAACAGGAGAGTCTCTAGTTTGAGATGGTTTCAGAAACTAAGTACATTTTCTGGAACCGTAATAATTTTACATGTCACAAATACCAGAAATACAAAACAATGATACAGATATGCCGAAAAGTGGCCGTACATATCATTCACGTGAATGTTTTCTTCTCCAAAATATTTTCAATTTTGGGGCCAAAATATTGCATCATGGGCCTTTAAGGATGAGATATGCATTCACGACAAAATTTAAGCCGCTTATTATCCCCACACCCAACTTAATTTGCCAGGGCATTTCGTGCAATTATCCGAATGGTGCAACAAAGCGAAGTTAATAAGCTGTACCGCATCACCATAGGATTTGCGGATTTCGTGAAATTAACAGCAGTGTGCGGTTATCCTGGCTTCTACTGTACCCTGATTTCTATTACATTGCGGTAAATGATTTTCTGTTCACCTCAACTCAACTCAACGTGCGTGAGCCTACAAATATAAACGGCCAAGCACTATGCTCGGTTACCGAGCACACAAGCATCATATCAACTGAGACCCGGCTACAATTCTAACTAACGTTGCACTAAAATATCTATAATCCTCAATCAAATTGTGAAACTTGAAAAGTAGCAGCTATCAGTCCAAAGTTGTCAACCCAGAAATGGTACAAAATCTCCAAATAGTTAAAAGCTAATAGCCGGATAAAAAGTGGGACGCAGTCGGTCGATATTATGTGTGACCCGTTTTCGGTTGGTCTAAAATTCGATCTCTCAAAAGCAGAACTAGAGAGCGCCTCTAGGCATTTAGTGACAATGTTCTTCAGTGAAGCGCTCTGTTTACAGGGCAACATCAAAACAACAACAAATAGAATATTAGACATGCTATTGAAATAAAGAATGATAGAATTCCAGCTTAGGCCACTCTGAATTTGAGAGAAATCTCTGTTCTTTGTGGGTATATCCAGGCGGCCTTGTAATTGTACACGCTAACACAGTGCTCGGTGTTTTTTCCCCACATGTTAATCTAGTCTTGTTATTCTATATTTGGCGTGGTTACGACTTCTTCTAGTAGATTGTTTCACCAAGGAACAAATCCACGCTGTATAGTTTCGCGACAGAATCAGTGTAAGTCATTAGATAAATCACCTACCTGTTGTAGTGAGCTGTCAAAAGTATGGCCGTCATTTAGTCTGGTGCATTGGGCGTAATGAAACCAGAAAGTATTGGGGACCGACCGTTTGTCATGAAGAAACGGGCTGCTTACAACGGACGTTTCCTCACAATTTTTTATCGCTAGCATTATGGATTTAATTTCAAACAAGTAAAAATATCTCTGCCTTTATTTATACCTTCTTGTCATTCTTGGGAGCAATTCGACGTCTTGAGTGGCATTTTAAGAGGCCACTCGCGGATTAAAAACGACTCTCCCCCTAAGCGCTAAAGAGGGCTACTTGAGAGAGGGAGTGCATTTGACTGCAGACTCCCGTGACCACTGTGGACACTGATTCTTTGTTGACAACACGTCCCGCATTTTCTAACACCGAAAGCTGGGCTAGCTCAGACCTAGTTACCCCGGGCCGAGTCAAGTTAGTTTGTTGATACGGGTCTTCAGGCATTTTTCCGTAGATATATGTCTTTAATAAAGTTTAATTCGTTTGGATGTCCCTTTTTCCGTGCGGCATAAGACAGATATCTTTAATTCGTCCGGATGCATTTTCAATGAGTATGGAGATATCTTTAATTCGTTCCGATGCCTTTTTCCGCGAAGAATATGGATTTATCTTTAATTTTTCTGCGTTTTTCCGTGCGGCATAGAGAGATATCTTTAATTCGACGGGTTGTGCTTTTTCTGTGAGGAGTTTAGAATAGACTTTAATTCGTCTGTATGCCTTTTTCCGTGAGGCGTATGGAAAAGACTTTAATTCGTCTGTATGCCTTTTCCGTGAGGCGTATGGAAAAGACTTTAATTCGTCTGTATGCCTTTTTCCGTGAGGCGTGTGGAAAAGACTTTGATTCGTCTGTATGCCTTTTTCCGTGAGGCGTATGGAAAAGACTTTAATTCGTCTGTATGCCTTTTTCCGAGAGGCGTATGGAAAAGACTTTAATTCGTCTGTATGCCTTTTTCCGTGAGGCGTATGGAAAAGACTTTAATTCGTCTGTATGCCTTTTTCCGTGAGGCGTATGGAAAAGACTTTAATTCGTCTGTATGCCTTTTCCGTGAGGCGTATGGAAAAGACTTTAATTCGTCTGTATGCCTTTTTCCGTGAGGCGTATGGAAAAGACTTTAATTCGTCTGTATGCCTTTTTCCGAGAGGCGTATGGAAAAGACTTTAATTCGTCTGTATGTCTTTTTTCCGTGAGGCGTATGGAAAAGACTTTAATTCGTCTGTATGCCTTTTTTCCGTGAGGCGTATGGAAAAGACTTTAATTCGTCTGTATGCCTTTTTTCCGTGAGGCGTATGGAAAAGACTTTAATTCGTCTGTATGCCTTTTTTCCGTGAGGCGTATGGAAAAGACTTTAATTCGTCTGTATGCCTTTTCCGTGAGGCGTATGGAAAAGACTTTAATTCGTCTGTATGCCTTTTTTCCGTGAGGCGTATGGAAAAGACTTTAATTCGTCTGTATGCCTTTTCCGCGAGGCATATGGAAAAGACTTTAATTCGTCTGTATGTCTTTTTTCCGTGAGGCGTATGGAAAAGACTTTAATTCGTCTGTATGCCTTTTTCCGTGAGGCGTATGGAAAAGACTTTAATTCGTCTGTATGTCTTTTTTCCGTGAGGCGTATGGAAAAGACTTTAATTCGTCTGTATGCCTTTTTTCCGTGAGGCGTATGGAAAAGACTTTAATTCGTCTGTATGCCTTTTTTCCGTGAGGCGTATGGAAAAGACTTTAATTCGTCTGTATGCCTTTTTTCCGTGAGGCGTATGGAAAAGACTTTAATTCGTCTGTATGCCTTTTCCGTGAGGCGTATGGAAAAGACTTTAATTCGTCTGTATGCCTTTTTTCCGTGAGGCGTATGGAAAAGACTTTAATTCGCCTGTATGCCTTTTTTCCGTGAGGCGTGTGGAAAAGACTTTGATTCGTCTGTATGCCTTTTTCCGTGAGGCATATGGAAAAGACTTTAATTCGTCTGTATGCCTTTTTCCGTGAGGCGTGTAGATTAGTCTTTAATTCGTCTGTATGTCTTTTTCCACGAGGCGCAGAGAATATTCTTTAATTCTTCTGAATGCCTTGAGGAGGGTAGAGATATACATTGTATTTTCAATTCGCCTGGGTGTTTTATTCCGTGAGCGTACGGTTTAATTCGTCTGGGTGCCTTTTCCCGTTGCATCACAGTTTTGCCAGACCCCATAAATATAATAGAACAATCCAGTGAAATTGAGAGTCTACATGGGGGGATCCTGGCTAGCCTGAGTACCATCCTTTGTAGTGACCGCTGGCTCAATACTTTCGCTTGCTAACCAGCAAATTCAGTAGGACAGGCAATGCTTTGGTGGTAAATTCAGGCCTGCAACGCTTAAAAAACATTAAATCGACTGTTGCATTGCAAAAGGTTTTGGGAAGGAGTTCATTGGATTGTTCCATTGTATTTATGTCTGACAAAATCAAGGACATTATATAATGGTCTACAATGTCCTTAGTAAAACTAGTCTGGGACACCGACACAGCTGGCCGCTCGAATGTGACTTTTGGACAATCTGGCGTTCAACATACGACCACAAGAGTTCTCCATAAGCTTATAACGTTGAATTCTGTATCACAAAGAAGGTGCCACGTGGAATTCTAGTAGCGATCATGCACGCTTTACCAAATAACTTTAGGCTTAACGTTGAAAACACTTGTACAAGGCCTGGGGCAACGATTATCGGCGAATCAAAACAGTCTCATCGGACGTTTCACGAAAAAAAGACATGCAAACCCTCTTTCAGGCGGTGTCAAGTCAATTTCTTGATACTTGTCATACAATAAAAGTTTTTTTTTCTCCCTTACCATATCTGTAATTTTTCTTTTCGTGTCTGGGGAAGTACGTACGTACGCACACATACACACACACATAGTATATCGCATACACACACACATACACGCGCGCGCGCACACACACACACACATGCCTATACCGCATACACACACACACACACACACACACACACACACACACGCGCGCACTGGCTCACACAACCAAATGGAGAGATTGAGTGAGTGAGGGGGAGGAAGAAAGAGAATTATATACTTTCTCAACGCTTCGCTGCTTGCCAAAAACGCAATTATAGGTTACTGTTATATAACAGCAATGGTTTTCAAATATTTACATAACGTTTGTTATCACTCTTTTCTTTCCTTTCCCTCCTAGCTCTTTGGTACTATATACACAGGCTAACAGACGTTTTAATTAGCACCTGTGTTGAAAAGGTATATTTTCCAAGCGTTCACCCATCCGAAAACTCCACGCAGTTGCAAAAAGATGGAGGAGACAAAAGAACTGTCGACCCGGGCATTTCGTTGTTTCAAGTGACTTTTATGGGCAAAGAGGGGTTAGCCATGGGGGGTACAGGGTCATGTTCAAAAGCACTCTTGGCGCAGGTGAAAAGCACTCAGATCTTGCGGGCCGTACAAATGCTTTTTGTAGTTTTTTGGTCGACGTCTCTTTTCCCTTATGATCATATGTTTTATCCATTTCATATAGGACTTTTAATCAATCAATGAATCAATCTTGACGAAGGAGAAAAGCACTCTGATCTAACGGGCCTTACAACTCCTTTTTGTATTTTTTTTTCCAACATGTTTTCTTCCATGATCAGACCTTTATCCATTTCATATAGGGCTTTTAAATCCACCAACCAATCAATCAATCAATCAGATATAGTGGGCCTTACAAATGGTTATTGTAGTTCTTTGTCGATGTTTTTTTTTTAATATTTTGATCTTTTGTCCATTTAATGAAGGACTTTTTATCAACCAATCAATCAAAATTGCATTCTTTCTTCAGGATCTAAACAACTGCCCACATAGGTAATATCATACATATCCATCAAGAGGCTCTGGAGTTATTTCATTTTTTCAGTTATCTATTCATTTTTCAGTTATTTATTTCATTTTTCAGTTATCTATTCATTTTTCAGTTATAGGTGTGAACACACAAACACAACCAAAAACAGTACCCCCATTGGAGGTGAAATTCTTTCCCAGAGGTAAAAAATATATGTTATGAAACACAAAAAAAGCCCTAAACAATGTTCATAACAGTTCAATATCAGCAGATTATTACATGCTACATTTTGTAGATATTCTAGTGCTTTTGAATTCACATGATTTATTGTACAACAACACATTTGAGTGACACCACCTTTATATTACTCTAGAATATTTCATACACAGCTTGATGAAAATATTTTAGTCTGCTCTATTCTGTTATGCATGTTATGTGTGTGTTAAGAAAAAATGTAGAGAATAAAGTTAGCCAATCACAGCTAACCATTGTTCACATAATGGCTTCATAATTTCATACTGCATGGATCGTCCCAATATTGGGTGTAAGCGGGGAGGGTCAGGGTTTGCCATGTCACCAATGGCAGATCATAGCTGCAATATAATATGAACATTGCATTACTAGATATAGTCTACTGTTATAATATCTCTTAATATTCACAATATATACATGTGCATAGTAAACCAGTGTTGACACCATGATTGTCTTCAATGTTTTCCATTCTTGTGCTATTGTTTAGAAGCCTATGTAGTTACTTTTCATAGCTGAATCCATCATTAATGTTTTAAGCTGATATTTTTATCACTTTTATTTTCACAGAGTTCAGATCTTTTTGGATGGACAGGTAAGGCCACACAAATTTAAATTGTTCGTTCTCGGATTTAGAAAAAAAATTTTAAAAAATGGAAAAACATGATAATAATGAAGCCTGTGACCAGGTTTGTGCCTTGGTGCACTCAGTTTAATCTTATGGGGTGAATACAGTCATATTCAAGTTTTCCTCCCTACCCTCTAGCTTTATGATGTCCTCTTACTATATTTTCACTTAAAAAAATCCAAGAACCAAGAAATCAAATTGGTATGGCCTAAAGTACTAGTGTGTCTAAACAATTTCTGTCCCTGGAGACCGCCCTGTTTCAGAATTTTTTCCCTAAATGTTTGATAATTGTTGGATTTCTGCATTCACACTCTTTGTATATCTAGAGGCTGGGATGTCACTACCATCCCTGCCACCACTGGTCAGTAGTCCAGATATCTCACTGTTGTCAGCCCTTTTTCATCTTCCAGGATTCCCTCTACTCGCGCTCTCTGTTGAGGTGAAAAAAATTGATATAAAATACAGAAGGTAAAGGCAAAGGAGACATTCTCTATTGTGGCGAAGCATACCACTTTAATTTACAAACAGCAGTCAGTAGTGAGTATGTCCAAGGGTGGGTACTATAAGAAACAGGTACAAGTCCAGGGGATCAGGTCCTGGTCTGGACCTAAACCTGGACCTAATTGTTTGAGAAAAGTTGTAAATGGGCAATACTAAAAATAATGGTCCATTTTGCTACAAAGGATTCTGTTTGGTGGAGTATCCAACTTCCACTGGCAATTTTTAAAATCCTATCTTCATGTAAGCAAGGCTCACTCACTCATTTACTCACCAACTCACTCATCCAATTTATCTCCAGAACTGGAGTTGTCCAGGTAAGGTCCTACCAGCACCTCTAACCCCGGGCCTTCTCTCACTCATTCATGTATTCACTCCTTCATTCATTCATTCTTTCACTCCCTCCCTCCCTCACTCCTTCTGTACCCACCTGCATCCTGTCCAGTTTGTCCCCAGGACTGGAGTTGTCCAGGTATGGTGGTACCAGTGCCTCTAACCTGAGAGCCTTCCCTCATTCCTTCATTCATTCCTTCATCCATCCATCCATTCATTCTTTCATTCCCTTACTCCCTCCCTCCCTCCTCCTGTACCCACCTGCATCCTGTCCAGTTTGTCCCCAGGACTGGAGTTGTCCAGGTAAGGGGGTACAAGTGCCTCTAGTCTCAGGGCCTTGAGTGAGTGTGGCTGGCAGGCTATCAGGTGTTTCACTTCCTGGGCCTGTGGGGGAGAGATAGAAGTTACAATTGTAGTACATTTCAAGACCTCAAAATTATATTTTCTTGCATCTTAAACATTAAAAAGTACAAGTTTAGCGAGGGGACAATTTGTAAACACTTAAGTTGTGAGAAAAAAGGCAGTGGAAGGAGAGGACTGGGCTGCATCTTCCAATGCTGTGCTATATAACATCCCATTGCCTCTACGACCTTAGAAAAAAGGCTATGGGTCTTAACCTTTGCCTACATGTATCTAACCGTATTTCAAACATTTGTACTTACCCTGTTACTCTGATATCTTAGCCGCATTACTCGAAGTCTGTTCCTGGCCTCTGCAGCTCTGAAAAAAAAGACAAAAACACATTAAATACATGTATCAGGTATTACACCAAAGCCCAGAAATTCTTCAAATCTTTTGTTGCCATAGTAATGCAAAAGAAGGAAGATATACTTACTTCAGTTGTCCTATGAGCTTGCTGTGTTTTTCCTTCTCCACAAACTCATCCATAGACATGGGTGGGTTTGCTCTGAAACAGAATTGACACATCTTATCATCATGGGATGCAGAAGCAACAAAAATGCCATCAATAAAGTGATCCATACATCCAAATGTCAATATTGGTAGATAATAAGTAAATGCCCATCATACGTATCTAACATGTTCAAAAGTATAAAGTGTTAGAAACCTATTGTAAATTATAGTGAAAAAGATTCTATATGCTGCTTTCTCTGCTTAGCACTCAGCATTCGGGAAAGAGTATGATAGTTGAATACACATCACTACCAGTGTAGTTCCCTGCTGTAGTGATTGCACAAAGTTGCGTGGCCCAGGGCTACTGAAACAGAGATGGGTGCCGCCCTATGTGCCATCAGGCACAGAAAGGACTTTGATTCTTTTACTTTTTGTTTAGATTACATAGACTAAAGTGAAGACAAGTTTGAAGGGAAAGGGGAAACCAGCTGACCTTCTATGTGCCTTGCGAAGGTCGCGGACTCTCTTCAGCGTAGACGCCTGTGCCTCCTGTACGGGCTTTGGGGCTTCCTCATACTGAAGGGCAAAACGTCAAGGTCAGGATTATCCTATTTTTTTTGTCTGTCTCATTTCAATGAAACACTGTTAAAAAACATAACGGTCATCCCTAAATCTTTCTTGAGAGAGACAAATTAAAGCGGTAGAATATAGCTGTCATTTTCCCAAGCTACGAATGAGGTCATCCCTAAATCTATTTGAAGACAAGTGATCATTACTCCAACCCTACATTTGAAAATGAAACATATGTAGCCTGAGTACCATCTGGGTTGTAGTTTGCTTTTGCTAGCCGTGTGGAGAACTGTATGTTCAGATCTTTTGGTGGTGGCGTCAATGAGCGAAGTAAGGAATGGGTTCTAGAGCACTCGGTCGATGATAACAGGCTCTCCCGTAAGCGGATGGAGGCCATTTCGGGTGTTAGAATGCTTTAAAATGCACCCATTCCTTAATTTGCTCACGTGTCAAGGGACCAATCAGCACCCTCGTCAAAAATTTGGACAAGTCCAGACATTAGAGATGTTAAGGAATAGCAAAGAAATGACTGTTCATCGTGTATAACGTTCATAAACGTCGGAGTAAACTACTATTCGGGGGTACCCAGGCTACATGTACAAGTGATTGTGACTGGACAAGATTTCTACTGTACTCACAGCGAGGTATTTGCTTTTCTCCTGTGGCGCCATCTTGTTGAGTGTCCGCGGGGACAGCTGGCGCCAGTTTTTCGCCACGAACTTCTCCTTCGGCCCGTCATCGTCTCCCTTCTTCTTCAGGGGAGGGAGGGTGACCTTTGAACCCTGGGTAAGGTATCGGTAATGTTACCCGGTAGTTAACACATGATGTTTGGCAAACTTCTATCAATTTTCATTTTTCATGTCAAACTCATCAAGAACACCACGAACATGAACTTAACACTGCACTACTTGCTTTCCCCATGTATTACCCGCAATTTGGAATGATTAAACGTTACAGTCACACTAGTTTATCAGGTTTATGCAAGCTGGTGATGGTAACAATTGCTGCAACTGGATAAAATTTGAACTATTATATATATATAAGTGACCACCTGTCTTGGGGAGTTTAAAAAAACATTATGTCATGATTTAATAATGTTAGCATATGTCAGCTGGCATATGTCACATCATCATTTATTATGCAAACTACTCTCAAATTCCTGAATGTAAGCAGGTGGGACCACTGTTGTGATGAATGCTAAGATTGTTGACTTCTTCATCAATGATCACAAATAAGTTAACCGTTATAAGGGTAAGAAATTCAGCAATACTAGTAATAAAAAATGTGTACGTCCAGATGGTTCCGTTCTCAGTCAAATTATGTATTCTAAGGCAACTAAAATCGGTTTAAGAAACATTTTTTGTCCCCAAAGCATCAAATTTCCATTCAAGGAAAGTTGCTTGAGATCATGAACATTGCATTGTAAAATCTGAGCCACATCACTGCTAAAGTTTTCAGTGAACAGTCATACAAATAGAAGAAGAAACTGTCATTTACCTTTTTGTCTTCCGCCATTCGTCTAAACTATAAGGGAAGCCTTAATAGCAATTAGCACATCTGTCCTTGTATGCTTTAACTTTCCAAAATCCAATGAATAGACGCTAAATTTTGAGAAAATTGAAGAGTAAATCGTCCAAATTTTCACTCTGCCAAACCCGGAAGTGTTTGTTTGGTTGCCAGGTATCCCACAATGCACCAAAAGTGGAGAGTTGACATTTACCCAGAATTCCTTGCAACTTCCTCTTTCCAGCTCGGCCGCCATCATGGGTGAGTGAAAGAAAGTGTACCTTAGAAAATCCTTCATAATCCGCCATAACTTTACCCGATATAAAGCGGAAAATGAAAAAGACTTACGTCCAAGGGTTTGATACTGATGTTGGGAGTGTTAGTTTGTGCACCCAGGCTGTTAGAAAGTCGTCGCCATCGATATTGTAGACCGATGCCCGATCAACATGGAGGAAAAATGGTGCATGCACAAGTAGCTGACAGACTTTGTACAAAATGAAACGTTTTAATTTGGTACACACTTTGCTATACTGTTAGAGTGAGGTATATCCTTGATTCTTTCAATTACATACGTCCAGTTGTCACCCCTTGTGATCAGTCAAAAGAAAATGTTATCATTTGTGGCCAAAAATAAAGGAGGGGGGGGGGTGAAGTGCACACTGTTCTCATAGATTTAAATAGTGTAAGAGTCAAGCCTGTAAAAACTACCATCTATAAGGATTACCTGGCCGATGTGGCCTTCTTTGGTGTTTGGATAGTTTCTCCATTGAGCCCAAGAACATCATAAAAAGTGCAAAGAATCCTGTGTACTAGTGGCCACCTGTACCTGTCTACTTTGTCCATTTGATTTAATGGTCACTATACTCGGGTTTGCCTGTTAACTGTGTATCTAAATTAAATGCAAATCTTACCTTGTCCATCGCAGGTATCTCCCGTGACAACTGGCACAAGAGGCGCTCGACAGGAGGTCGGCGCAACCCCATCAGGAAGAAGAGAAAGTACGAGCTCGGCCGTCCGCCAGCGAACACCAAGGTGAGAGTTCAAAGAAATCGGGCCTCATACTGTAAATGCATTTAAGTTCGCAGGGATTTAATTTCGCGGTAGCGGAAAAATGGACTTTTCGCTGTGGTTTTAATTTCGCGGTAGCACCATGCACTGTAGTCTCTTACTGTTATGGAAAAATGTTCACGGTAGTTTTAAATTCGCGGTGAAGCGGCCGCCGCGAAAACCGCGAACATTAATCCACCAGAAACATTTTGGCATTTACAGTATTCTGTTAGAGACTTGCTTACTTAGTCAAACTTCCTTGGAACTATCTCAAGACTTTGCCACTACTGGCACTAGAGATGTAATTATTTACGTCGTCCTGAATATCAAAGTTTAAAATGACAGAAACGTGGGAAATCTGACAGTTTTCCAGAAGATGACTAATTATTATTCTACCAAAAAGTTGACAACTTTGAAACCAAAGAAGTGCTATAGATCTTGGAATGTTGCATTGGTTTTATTTTGATGGTCATTGGTTCCTCTGCAAAGTCATGACAGTAGTATTTCCACTGTTATTATACTGTGTTAACGTAAAGCACTGTGAAAACCTCCTTTCCACTGTTTCATAAGTAGATTTTAAGCAGTATCCTTCTTTCCCCTTTCCAGCTTGGCGCCAAGCGTGTCCATCTTGTACGCTGCAGAGGCGGGAACACGAAATTCCGCGGACTGCGTCTGGACACAGGCAACTTTTCCTGGGGCTCTGAAGGTATGATGTCTGGGATTAAAAGCAAAATATTATCATTATCAAGGTCTTTCATCAAATTTACCATGAACTGCAAGTTGTTAACCAGTTTGTTTACCAGTAAACTTTAGGGTTGTAACTTGTATAACAACAAATGTTGCTTTCTTCGTTTGGCCAAATAACTCTGCTCAACAATAAATGCGACTTTTGACAATCTCTGTACCAGAATCATTTCACCAATCTTCTATCCAAGCAACTGTACCCTTTATAGTTGTCATTTTGAAACATTTCATATCTAAAGATGTAAAGGTCTCCTCACTGGCTAAATTGGTATTTTTAACCCTCCATTGTTTTCTCATTAATAAATTAAGATAAAGAAAGAACTGAAACTGCACTGAAGATTTATAGCTGGGCATGATTGAATTCTAAAGATGATATCTTGGACCATCTGGATGATGCTGTCAAGTAAGCATCCCTCTGTCTCAAGCAACAATGATTCATTAAGTCTTTTTTGTTTCTCTCCAACAGCCATCTCCCGTAAGACGCGTGTCATCGATGTCATGTACAATGCTAGCAACAACGAGTTGGTCCGTACCAAGACGCTGGTGAAGGGAGCCATCGTGCAGATCGACAGCACGCCCTTCCGCCAGTGGTACGAGGCACACTACGCTCTTCCTCTCGGACGCAAGAAGGGCCAGAAATTGGTTGGTAACATTTTTTTGCATCTGTGTTTACCTAGTACAGAACTTTGTTCCATCACAGGATGTAAGCGCTCAGAGCAGAGTCTTTTTACAGTATCTCACTTTGTCTTGGAATTGCTCTATCTCACTTTATCACTTGCTCTAATTTCTAAAGAGGAGCAGGTTTATAAGAAGTTCTACACCCAAATATTTTACTGTCTCTAATTTAAATTCTTAAGTTAGGTGTATCTTTGCACTTCTGTCCAAAAATTAGTTTCAAGCCCTGTACTTCAGTGTCATTTTTTGGACTTGTTAAAGAAAAATGTCCAGACCAAGTTTGTTTTCATTCGTCATGTCAATGTGTTCAGCTTATGTTGGCAAAAGTTATTTTGACAGAACTATGGTCTTGACTGAAAACAAAATGTACTATCCATCTTATATGTGATGTATGCATGTGTGTGTTTCTCCAACTTAACAGTTTGATTTTGACATTTCAGAGTGAGGCTGAGGAGGCAGTCTTGAACAAGAAAGCATCTAAGAAGGTCATGAAGATGTACCGGGAGAGGCAAAAGAAGGCCAAGGTTGCCCAGCCCCTCGAGGAACAGTTTGGACAAGGAAGATTGCTCGGTAAGAAACATGGTTAAAGAAGTGCCCAAATTTTCTCCAAGTATTTCAAGCTCTGGTAGTGGACGTAAAGTATAAACTGTGTAAGGGCCTGAAATAAGTTTTCAGCGGGTTTTATTTGACATTCCAGATTTTATGTACTGTAAAGTGGAAGATGTTGGGTGGTTTTGTTCTCGAATTTATTTGCGGTGACCTCTCCCATAAAACCACTTCAAATATTTTCCTTGTACAGTAAAACCCGGCATGGCAGTTTCAATACAGAATTTAAAACCACTGCAAACACTCAATTTTCTCCCTACTAAAGTTACATCCCCGCAAACATTTACCCTTCTACAGTATCTGCTATTTGGAAGGTGTTTTATGAAGTAGGATCAAATGGGAAGTTGTTAGAAAGCATGTGAATTCCTCTAGCAGGATGATGACACTATCTGGTTTGGAGATGGTTCTGTGCTGTTCCAGCACTCGGAACTGTCACATGACCCAACCTTTGTCATAGTTACACTGACTGCTTCTAAAGATTTCTGTTCTGAAGAAATAAAGGTTTTGAAAATATCTGTTTAGCAGGAAAATTTTTACATTAAACCATGACTTTTTTTGGGGGGGGGTGTAACCGTTTTAATTTTGTTTTGTCTTGTTCTGTTGATTTTATTGCAGGCAAGAAGCCAAGAGTAAACTTAGAAGTTTAGAACTTAAAGTCCTTTTGGCATTTGGTATAAAAATACTTAAATGCAATGGAATAGTTAGCTTGTCTAATAGTATTGGAAGGTATAAATATGTATGCCAGAGTAAAAAGTAGGAAACTATAAAAACATTTAGAAAGGTTATCAAATGTGTTAAACTAGAAAATTGTAAGAATTCCAAAAGATATTATAGTTTTATCAGAAAGTTCAATTGTAAAAAATATATCATAAATTTTGATTCTGTAGCTTTTAAGTTGAAGCAGATCTTTGCTGTTGAAACATCTTCATGTACTTTTGCCATTTGGTATACATTGATAGAAAAGGCAATAGTTTAAAAGGTTGTATCATTGAAGGCAATTTCCTTGTGTGTTTCTGCAGCTTGCATCGCGTCGAGACCAGGACAGGTCGGGCGGTGTGACGGCTACATTCTTGAAGGGAAGGAACTAGAGTTCTACTCCAGGAAGATCAAGGCCAAGAAGGGCAAATAGGCTGTACATGGTTTCACCATGAGAAATACGCTAAATAAAGTCTAAAAATTGAAAACCACCTCTGTTTGTTGGGATGATTTTGTTGTTCAGCTTGTTTTTCTGTTGATGGGTGTAGCCTGGTATCCATTCTATTCTTGCTCCGGTTGGCTCCTCTGAAAGCTTCCCTACAGAACAGCTCTAGAGGGAAGTGATCAGAGGAGGGAACCTGACATAGGCCTATAAGAGGATGGATACCAGACTAGCATTTGTATGTGTGTGTGTTTTGAATGGAGAGCCATGTTTTCTATGTTCAGCATGAAACACAAGTTCTGAGTTGGGAGTATGCATTTGATCAGAAGTAGCAAGGCATCTGTAACATGTAACTGTACCATATACATAGGTTTAAAACTGATGGCAATACTTAGAAGTGACCCTTACTTCCTGGCTGAGAAAGGTTACTAAAAATTGTTCCATAGTGCTGTTTTAGAGTTGACATACAATAGAATCCGTCTAATTGCACTGCCTATTTGCCAGCGTATTTCGTGCAATTATCCGGCTGGTGCAATGATGTGAAATTATCCAGCTGAACCGCACGGGTTTGGGATTTTGGAATTCTGTGCAGTTAGCAGTTTAATCCATGGTGCAATTAACTGGCTTCTACTGTATACGATTCTTGTTTATACATGAAGGATGAAGGCGTTTTATTACATTGGAGAGGCACTGAAATGTGTGCTATTAAATAACACCGTTAGCTGTTTCACAATTTTTATTTATTACCATTTTAAAGTCTTCATAATAATAAGCCCATACATGATGTAGTTTTCAACAATTTTCATTCACATCATCTTTTACAAGTTTACTTTTCAGTCTTCGTGACTGATGATGAGTAGAGTACACAATAAATTTACATGTACGTACCAAACGAAATAAGATTGATCTCATTAACATAAGAAAACACAACATGAAAATAATAACAAAATGCTCTGACAACTATACATTATCAACTTCTGGAATTTTAACTCCACGATACCATGACAATATACAACATTTTTCAGCATGATCTTTGAATTCATGAATGCATTTGGAGGCATGTATCTTAGTTACTTATATACATAGAATAATACATCATATCATGTAGATTGTTACCTAATTACTAGACATCCATCCATCTTATTTCTAGGTAGAGTTATATTTGATATATCATTACAAATCTGACTTAAAAGGTATACATATCCACTGTAGACATTTCTATTGGTCTGATAACACATTACAACTACTACACCATTTTCCTTTTACTAATTGCACAGACTTAATTCTTTCCTGCACATCTATGCAGCCTGCAACTGTTTTCCAAGGTATTCCCTGAAAAAAAAAAAAAAAAGGAAATCAAACCGGATAGTTTTTCATAAAAGTACACATGTATGCTAAAAGGTACTCTCCAGGTCTGAATTCTCAAAGATGACAATTTATTGCTTGAAAGAGATTGAAACCTAAAAAACCTCAGGCAAAGAAGACAATCTAAAATAGACAGCTGGCTACACATGTATCTAAGATAACTTCTCAATTACATACGGGATAGCCTGGTTTAACCGCGCTTCTCAGGCCCGTCATACTGCCGCGCCGATCAGCTTGGTGGGGAGTGGGTCTAACACGCGGGAAGGCGCTTACCCGCCGGTTTTCCATATATGGATAATTACATGCAATAGTCATCCCCGCGCCGCACAGCCGGCTTTTGGTTGCTAGGGATCGGGTGGCGTTGCTATGCAGGTGATTGACATCAGCACGCGTCATATCTTTGGCGATCTCTTTGATGTAGACGAGGACAATAAACACCCGCAGTTCTCACAAAAATGGCGACTGCTAACCCCACGCCGGAGTTTCAGCGCATCCTGCAGACAGTGTGTGAGGACTTTAGGGGTCCCTGGCCCCTGAAGCCGCTTCAGGAAGAGACGATAAAACATTTGGTCGAACAGAGAAACGACGTGTTTGCGTGCCTTCCGACTGGCTACGGGAAGACCGAGATCTACACCCTAGTTCCCCTTGTTATGGAGAGGATGCGCGGTAAACAATGCATCATGTTGGTGGTGTCGCCATTGTTGTCCCTGATGCAAGACCAAGTGGAGCGTCTACAGAGAAGAGGGATTTCAGCGGCATACATAGGCGAGACGCAGAAAGACCCAGAGATCAAGCGAGGCGTTGTGGAGGGGAAATACAGCCTGGTCTTCGCGTCTCCAGAAGCACTGCTGAACTCTAAAACATGGCGGGGCATGCTAACCAGCTCCACTTACCGCGAGAAGCTTGTCGCCATGACGGTAGATGAGGCGCATTGTGTAACGACTTGGTAAGTCAAAATGCATGTTTTTTTTGTGTGATATCGATGGAAAATGCATGAATCTAACGGGGAGATTCAGGTTCACGTGGAAGATCGTTGTCGCGCGTACTACTATTTATAGATGATGTTACCCTATGCAGGAGTTAAAAATGGGAGGGGGGCATATCGCGAGATTTTGTCATTTGTGTTAACAACAAAAGGCTAGCTTCCTCATAATTTTGTCACGGTTAGATATGTGCTTTGTATATTATGGACAAGGCGACGTGCACACGAAGTTAAGATGAATTAGACGCTCTTTGCATTTTCCTGTTTCTGTTAAACTACAACTTCGTACAAGTAACGTTAACGTTACAAAAACTACAAAATTATGTAGTCCCTAGTTGTTGTGATGATGTTGCTTGATACTATAAATAACGCTAGATTCTGATGTTACATATGTGTATATAGTCTGTGTAACACAAACTCTGCTTTCCGGAGCTAGTTGCTAAGAAGCTCGATTAAATCATGCGCAAATATATATATATATAACGTTACTAGTATATTGCGTGAAGTCAATTAAGGTTAAGCCAATGACAGTAGGATATTCGTCCATTTTTGTATATCATTAACATCTGGCACCAATATCGAATAAAAAGATATACAGTTGATGTCAAGAATTTTTGAAAACTTGTGTATCTTAATGATTTATCCCAAATTCTATTTTCTTTGGCAGGGGTAAAGAGTTCAGAAAGGACTACAAGCGACTGGCTGAGCTAAGGTCATTGGTTGCTGATGTTCCTGTCCTCGCGCTAACAGCCACAGCCACAGAAGACATCAGGAAGGACATCCTTTCGTCCCTGTGTATGGAGCCTGACACCTACACTGTTTCCAAACCATCGAACAGGCCAAACATCATGTACCATGCAATAGCTGCAACCTACGACATGAAAAAGGAGTTCCACTGGCTTCTATCTGAACTGAAAGATAAAGGACAGTCGTGCAGCAAGGTCATCATATACTGTAGAAACATCAAGGCATGCTCCCAAATGTATAAAGTATTTATGAACTCGTTGGGAGATGATGGCTACAACCTTGAACAGGACCAAACGAAGTCATATAAGAATAGGTATGTAGCCATGTTCCACAGAAGCACAGCTAACACGAATAAGAATTTTGTGTTAGAACAGTTCACGAAGACAGATAGCATTGTTCGGATAACAATTGCCACAATTGCATTTGGAATGGGAATCGATGTACCTGATGTATATGCTGTTGTACACTGGGGGGCTCCCCGAAATGTTGAGGGGTTTTACCAGGAGAGTGGAAGAGCGGGCAGGGATGGTCAACCTGCTCATTCACTCATTCTGCATCACAGCAGAACTCTAGCGAAAGGTTCATGCTCACCCAGCATGGCCTCATACTGCAAGCTAGGTAACGATTCTTGTCGAAGGAAATATTTGTTAGACTATTTCGCACTGAAGAGTACCATTAGAGAGGAGCTGTCTGTAGAGCACACCTGTTGTGATTCCTGTGGAGATAGTTCAACTCTACCCTGGCATACAAACCTGGCATCTTCAGAAGTCTCAGATGAAGAGCTTTTAAAAATAGCAGCCATTCGCCAGCCAACTTCAGACCAGCTTAATCTGTTAAGAGAATCATTAAAGGACTTTAGAAGGGACTACATGGAGGAGATGGGACCTACAATGTACAGTTTTAATGTAGTCACTGGATTTTCCCTAGCCACGATTGATAGCATTGTTGAATGTTGTGCGACATTACTGACCAAAGATGACATCATGACTGATATTGGCTTGTGGGATGAAGAAGTAGTGGATATGGTTTTCAATATTTTAGATGAAACCTTTCAAGACAATGTATAGGAATGTATAGCATTGTATGGTTGTCTATGAATGTATATAATATGTAAACTAGTTTTCATACTTTCATACACACTTAATCCTAAACAGAGAAAAATGCTTCTATATATCAATACTTTATTTTTTACAAGACTTCAAGAGCAGTGACACTTGTATGTAAATATATACTGGTTATTCCCTATATTATACTGCTACCTGTAAGTCACTACCGGTACTGTTTCTATACATCATCACTGTATTATTTATAAGTCATATCTTCAAGAGCAATGATTGCTGTATCTGAATATTCACTGAATGGTGGTTATTCCTTACATATGTAGCATAGTGCCAAGTCACTGATTACGTCTTCTTTTTTATAGAATATAACGTAAGTGGCGAATGACCTGGAAATGACTTGGCAATGTTTTCATATACTAGTAATATATGTAATACCTTAGTTGAGTACAAGTCTGTGGACAAAATACATTGGAGTACCTGATTTGACCAAACTTAATCATGTACATTAAACTGATGAAAACAAACCATTGTTTTGTTGTGCATTCTGGCTGAGCTCTCTTAGTTTTAATACCTTGTGCTGTGCTGTATTTCTAAAACCGTAAGAAACCCTTCTTCAGTTCTTTCTCACATTCTTGCCAAAAAAGAAAATATACAATTCAAGTCTGTTCTCCTTTACAATCATCAAGTCGTGAACAGAAATTGTAAAAGCTTAGAAATATTTCCCTTAACAATTGTGAAAGTCACGAGCCAGCGGTCACTACAGAGGATGGTGCTCAGGCTATCCCCGTGCCACAACCCCACGAAAGGTGTCGGGTGGCGCTAATTTGCATCGGCAGGCGTCATATCTTTAGGATCCCTTTGATCTGTCGGTGGGAGGAGCCAAGTATGAATGCGCAATTTATTAAAATGATGTTGTTTTCCTATCTTCACACGGTTTTCTGTCAAAATGGCGGGAGTGACACCGAGAAAGGAATGTGAGGAAATCGTTCTAGATGGAATCCCTCCTGATAAATGCGTTAACTGTGGCAGAAAGTTTGAAGGGGCGATGGGGCGAAACAAGAGGGACGTCTTTGGTACAGATTCGGTGCTGGAATCATCAGGTTTTACCCCAAAACTGGCCATAGAAAGCCTGACAGGCTTGGAAATCTCCAGGGTGTCACAACAACGTGCCGTTCATATCTGCGGCGACTGTTTTTCGCCAGTTAGGTCTTTCGGTGCCGCCCAGAAAAAGTCCAAGGAGACAACAAACAAGAAATCTTTTTAAAAAAGCTGTGCCTTGCCGCGTATTTTATGTTATTTTGGTAAGATAGACTAGATTCTACGCTTAAAAATCCCGAGTTCCAAATGTCGCCCCCTCCCCCCTCATTATCATAATTTATGTCAGATGAATTATTGGCACATTAAACAGGTTTTGTAAAACTTTTTGACCCACAATGAATATGCATTATTTTTTATTACAAACTAAGTTCCTTCTGATGCAATTTGTGATATATATTTATATAAACATGGTGAGTTAAAGCGTAGATTTATTACGCTGGACCACATACAGTAACATGCGTCTAGAAGAGCGTTTTAATACTCGCCTGGAATGTACTATTGTCTAACTAAGCCATGAAACTCGGCCGCGAGTAGCCGCGAGTGAGCGAGCGAGCGATTAGCCGCGAGCGAGCGTGGTCCAGTGGATTGGCTTGCCTCCCTAATGTTTGTGTACCCTTAGGGGTCAACTACATATGAGTATGGTCATTATATCGAATGGTCATTACTAATTTTGAACTGTCACCTTCCAGCAAAAAGAAGGGCCTTTGGAAGGGGCTTTGGAAGGGCTGGGTTAAAAGGTCCGTCCATTGATCCATGGAAAAAAGCTGGCGTAAAGCCTTGCCTGGCGGCAAGGCAAAAAATTCAAGGAAGCTGGAAAAGGAGGATTCCTGTGTCCACGCGTCAAGAGAGGACACAACGCCTCTCAAGTTTCTGCGAGCCCGACGGCCAAAAAGCCCAGAAAGTTGTTTTCGCCACAAACTTCGCCACGCAAAACAACCCAGAAGTCATCTGCTCAGCTCACGGGCGCGGGAACAGCCACAATCAAAGTGAGTAACGTTATCTGTGTCAAATATGTTTTCCAGTAATCGCAAAACTGTTGCAAAGGTCCTGTCAAGTTCTTCTAAACTTTTTGGTAATTGTCAGACTCATTCTGTACCAAGAAAATGTGTGTTTTGCTGTCGGAGGTTTTGTTCTTGTAGATTCATTTGGCGCGAAGGATAAAACATGTAAACGAAATCGTCATTTATCATTCCTATTGCTATGTTTAGATTGCTATTTCAAACTTGAAATTCTGTTTCTACGTCGATATTACCAGTTGAACTCACAGATAATGATATTAGGCGATTTTGACAACTACTGTATTATCGATAGTTCAACATTGAAATGCCTATAGATTTGCGGGTAGGGTGGCGACATTTTCATACCCAGTATGAATTAATGGGAATATCCCCTCGAAAACTAAAAACTCGGATCTGTAGCGACTCGACTTGAATACAGTAGTGTGATAAGCTTATTTGTACGTCTTAACAGCATCTTACTGACACACGGTGGACTACACCACAGTAGTAGTATGCACGCTGCTCTTTGAGTTCAAGTGAAAGATCATCATATCTAACTTTTACTATACTATATATGTAGCATTGTTATCTTGTAAGGAAATGATGGTTGACAGAGTTAAGATTCTGAGGAATCTTTTTAATTATATTGTTAATAATTGCAGTGTATGCAACTTGTTTTTTTTTGTTTTTGTTTCATGTTGATCTTTGAGTTTGGCAACAAGCTCCCTATGATTTCATTCCCAATGAAGTTATAGCTGCCTGGTTAGTTTAAGATGAATTTATATGTTGTGAGTATAAGTTATGATAGTTTTCTATATTTATTGATCATGCAGGATTTCTAACTGTCCTTTTTTCTTCCAGGTTTCAATAGGGGGCAAAAATGACAGAAAGCTTGGACCACAGGTAGCAAACATCGTAAGACCACTTCTCAAATCAAATTTTTCAACTGTGGCAAATACTGTATGTGGACATGAAAAAATCAGACCGTACATCATCCTCAACATCCTGTCTGATATCAACAAAGAGGCAAAAAACCTGTGTCAGACATCAAACCCATCCATCCTCCGGAGCTGTGACAGTGAATCACTGCCAAACATAAACACATCCAGCATAGCAGCAGAGATACAGCAACGTGCACCACTCATTTCAAGAGTTTTGACAGTCATAGCAAACCCAGCCAACGAAACAGTCAAAACAAGAGTTACAAAATCATCAAACCTCAGTCCTAAGACCACAATCAAGCGGACAAAGAAGAGAAAGATCACACTCCTTGCAAGTAAAAAGAGGAGGATGAAGCAAGAGGGACGACGACGTCCTATGATGGTCACAGCTGCTACCTGCCTGCTGTATGCCAGGAACAGAACAATGTCTGCCCTACAAGCCATTCAAGGACTGGGACTTTTCAAATGCCATGCTTCCAAAGTGCTGTATCAACGAATGAACACATGTGGTCTTTCTGTAAGTCACAAGAAGATCTTGCAGACTGTAGACAAATTGTCAGCACACTATGACAGGGAAGTGCTAGTATGGAAGAAAAGGTTAGAGAGAGGGGCTGACAGAAGTGAAGACACACGCATGAGGAGTGAAGGTGGAGGGAGAGAGGCCGACAGAAGTGAAGACACACACATGAGGAGTGAAGGTGGAGAGAGGGATGCCGACAGAAGTGAAGACGTACACATGAGGAGTGAAGGTGGAGAGAGGGAGGGCGACCGAAGTGAAGACACACACATGAGGAGTGAAGGTGGAGAGAGGGAGGGCGACAGAAGAGAAGACACACACATGAGGAGTGAAGGTGGAGAGAGGGAGGACGACAGAAGTAAGACACACACATGAGGAGTGAAGG
>NC_049995.1:8979122-9052696 GCF_000003815.2 Branchiostoma floridae
GAGAGGGAGGCCGACAGAAGTGAAGACACTCACTTGAGGAATAAAGTGGAGAGAGGGATGCCACCAGAAGTGAAGACGCACACATGAGGAGTGAAGGTGGAGAGAGGGAGGCCGACAGAAGTGAAGACACACACATGAGGAGTGAAGGTGGAGAGAGGGAGGGCGACAGAAGTGAAGACGTACACATGAGGAGTGAAGGTGGAGGGAGAGAAGGCGTCAGAAGTGAAGAGGTACACATGAGTGAAGCTGGAGGAAGAGTGGGCGGCAGAAGACAGGCAGGAAACAGCAGTGATGCTTTGCCTTTACACAAGAACAGTGGAGACAGCAGTGGCCCAGGTATTAGCTTCACCTTCGACAATGTAGACATATGCCAAAGGGTCCGCCATAAAACCTCCCAAAACAGCAACATTGATCACCATTTCGTACATGCGTATGCGTCCTTAGACCGGGTCAATGTACAAGACCTACCTGATGACCAACCCATTGCCGATATACTGACTGTCCCCCTCCAAGAGTTTTTGCCAAGTAAGGAAGACCGCTCCTCCATGAGAGAGGATATGGTAACTATTGCCTCCAGAAAAGTGGTAGAGAACATGCCATTTTTCAATAAGTACTTCAAAGACTGTGTCACAGAACACATCCCACACATGTATTCTGAGCAGGCAAAACTAAAATCACATGTTGTACCATTAGGAATCCTGGAGAAGAATGAAACCAAACATGAGGACATGATAGCCATATTAGAAGAGTATCAAAAGTATGTGCCACACGGGATGAAGCTTCCACTGGAAGGTGATGGCCTATCAAACATGCGAGGGGTGGAATCCCAGGATGCTAGAGCAGATGGGGCAACTGCAGCAGACAGGCTTGAGGGTCTTGAACTTGTAACAGCAGAGTGGCATGCACATGTGACAGCTTTGCAAGATGTTTACAATGCTTATTATGACCCTAGATCAGCCACAGAAAAGGGCACATTGTTTCAGCTGAGGAACAGGTTTGATCGAAGAAATGTTACAAAGTCAACCAAGGACTCTTTCAACCCAAATCGCGAGTTTCTGAACTTTGTTTCCTCAGGCTACCTTATCCTGGCAGTGATGGAGAGCCTTGACATGTCAAACATGAAAGGGAGACCATCACTTGCCCCGAGAGGCATTGAAACAGACACACGAGAGAGAAGAAGCTCCTATTTGAGGACGGTCGTTGCCAAGGTGATTGACCAGCATATCCTGCCGACCTTTAACACACATGCCATTGTCAGCGACATCGAAACCAGACAGGCAGTGGGAGGTGCGGATGTGCCAGAAGGCAGAGTTCCCTGTGGTTTCCCTGGATGCCCAAAAAACTATGCCAGGGATGGTGTATGTTTGAGGAGACACCGGGAACAATGTGTGTGGAGCAGAGTAGAAGTACTTGGACAGGGAGGTGAGGAAGTCTTCGAGGAGAGAGATGGAGAAAACATGCCAAGTACTGACAACCAAACTGAAGCACATACAGAAGATGTACAGATGTCAGAAAGTAGTAAGAAGGAAGACTTCAAATATAACTACAACTGCTCTGTGTTAAGGGAGGGGTTATTTGACATGGTTAAGAAGGATTCAGTGAATGAAGGAGATGGCAGCAGAATACTCAGGAACTGGAAGTTTGACATGATTCAATATTACCAGAACAAGCATACACACTACAAGGACTTGGCATTTAGATACATATCACAACACAAAGCACTGCTGACTCCCCGACTTTCTGCGTCAATCCTGCACAATAAAACAATCAATACACACGGGCTGCCTGGTAAGAACATTCCGAAAGACTTACACATGGAGTTCTTGAACAAGAAAGTGAAAGAAGGGCTCTCCAGACTAGGGCCGAACATGACCTCCAAGACAATAGCAAGAGAAGGGCGAAGCCTCAAGATACTTCAAGATGTACTTGACACATTCGACACAGATCTAGTGTCATACAGAGGCATAGGAAAGCACACAGTACCTAACATGCAGGAGGAAATCCACATGCTGGTTGAAGAGATGAAAACAGAGCAACCTTTTGTGGTCATTCCTGGAAGGCTATACCGTACTTTCCCTACCTGCATGCAGTCAAGACATCACAACATCGACATGAAGAAGATGACTGCATGGATGATCGGACAGAAGGAAAAGCTGGGAAGGCGACAGCGTCTTGTATGAGAGTATAAGGTATCTGCATGTGTATTCCTAAGCGTTCTTGTCACTTGAAGACATGAAGAAGATGACTGCATGGATGATCGGACAGAAGGAAAAGCTGGGAAGGCGACAGCGTCTTGTATGAGAGTATAAGGTATCTGCATGTGTATTCCTAAGCGTTCTTGTCACTTGAAACCTGTCTCTACATCTTGTCACCCTCCTTGTAAAAAAACACAAATGAATCAGAAGTTTTACAGTTAAGCTGACAAACACTGCAACAAATAAGTTGCTGATTGTTTTTTTTTTTTTTCTCTTTAACTGGATCAAGAGCCAACCAGGTAGTTTTGTTGTCTATAGACATACTGATGTGAACTGACAGAAGTACATTTCACTAGTACTGCAATTCATGGTATCAGATAAGGATAGCATTGCATGAACAATATTTTCCAATTGCCTACTACTGCCCTGATATACAGTTTAAGGTACATGCATTTTATATAATCCTCTTTATCATTTTTACATATCATTTTGTAGAATACAGCATGCCAGGCTCCCCAAAGGCATCACACTAGAAGCAGAGCAGCCAATGAGAGCTGGATCTATGATGGGCATCACAGAAGACCCTGGCAAGAACTGTTAGTAGTAGTAGGGGAGGTATAAAAACAAACAGGTCATCCCCCTTATGTTTTTTGCTCATTTTAGGGGGTGGGGGATGTATCTTTAAGGGTACATATTCCATGGATTGAGTCGACAAACACAGCTTATAACTTACAGGTGTCTTGACAAAGTCCTATCATCATGCTGGGACACATATACATAAGCATTTGCGAGTCTCAAAGCAGATGTTTATTTGCCATGCATTTCTATCATATACACTACAGTCTGTATAATAGCTTGGTTAGTATACTGCATACCGACCGTAACTCAGTACTTAGTCATAGTCAAGCATTAATTGAATATGATATCTGCAACATAGTCTGGTTTGTATACACGCATTGTGTGTACTCATACATTTTGTAAATAAGTTTGTAACTCAGTGCTTAGGCAAGTATTATCTGAATATAATCATAGTCTGCAAGATAGTCTGGTTTTTATACACGCATTGTGTGTACTCATACATTTTGTATATAAGTTTGTAACTCAGTGCTTAGGCAAGTATTATCTGAATACATGTATAATCATAGTCTGCAAGATAGTCTGGTTTGTATACACACATGTGTGTATGTATAATCATAGTCTGCAAGATAGTCTGGTTTGTATACACGCATTGTGTGTACTCATAAATTTTGTATATAAGTTTGTAACTCAGTGCTTAGGGAGGCATCAGCAGAATATATTATGGTCTGTAAGGCAGTTTGATCTGTATACAAATATGCATTCCTCTATACAGTCCTGAAATGTTTGTGAAGACCATATTGACTACTTCATTCCACAACCCAATGTCTGTCATAATGTCTTCTCTTGTTAGGAAGGCGAAGGTAGCACAAGAATCAACAATTCTTTCAGTTGTAGCCAGACCAAAATCCTGAGTAACTACATTAAAGTTGTACATAATGGGATGCATCTCCTCCAAGAAATCTCATCACTGTTTGTAGTGGTTCTCTTAACATGATATATAGCTGATTTGTAGACGACGAATTGCTATAAATTTTAATAGTTCGTCTTAGAGTTCTGATGTAAGAGACTTGGTCCAGTGATTCATTCTAAGGTAATGTTGAAGAATCTCCACTTAAGTCACAACAAGTCTCTTCTTGTGACAGACCCTCTGAAATATTTTGACAATTTTTTTTCTGCTACAAGCATCTATCCGAACTCCTTTTCAATGTCATAACTTGAAGGTACAATTAGGCCGATTGGATGACTCTGAAACAGTAATTGTGTTGGAATCCATAACACAGTGATGACAGGATGTCTATCCTTATCTCCTCAGTAGCTGTGTGAGAGTCTTGACCCCGGTTCTGAACCCTCCGCCCCTGTGGAATACAAGAGGAGAACACTGGTGTAAGAAATATAGCATACTTTACACATCTGAAGTATGGAGTTCGCTATGAAAACGGCCCACAATGTCATTTCAATCAAATTGTTATCGAAAGTGGCCATGCGTTTGGACACATGCACAATACTGTAAGAGGACAACGCAGGTAAACACCTGCGTATTTTCTCTCGCGAAGTCAAGGGGAGAGAAACTTCATGACATGTCTCGGGCCATTTCATGCTCCCACACTAAAAATCTCATGTAACTACAGAAAATCCCGTCAGCAAAACAATATACTAGTGACCTGTTTTACGTAAACCGTAACCAAACTCTACGTAGAGACACTGCTAAGACATAGCTCCCCTCCCCCTTTTCCGTGAGCGGCTGGCGTCCTTGTGTCACGAGCTACGTTAACGTTACAGCTTCAGCCTCCGCAATGGTAACTTGTTATAACATTCCCTTGAAACTAAATAAAATTTTGAATCATGCAAATTTTAAAATGATGCCATAAATATACCATACCAAGACATTATGCAGTGCTGTTCGTCCACGGCAACACCAACCACGCCCCGTTTGTCAGCTCTCGCCAAGATAATTTTCGAATTCAGAAATTGCCTCTGACCAAGGACAGAATGTCCTTGCCCTGACGATGTGAAAACCAGGCTGTATTTCCACTCTCCTCGCTTGACATCAGCGTCTTTCTCGCCTAAGTTGTACTTGACCTTGAAACAGCAACAGCAACGGCGAAGCGTGACGCAGGGTTTCCCCAAGACATTGACAAGAGGGACCAAGTTACGTAAGGTTCTGTCTTGCCGTATCCAGTGGGCAAGCAGGCAAAAACGTCCTTTCTCCCCAGGACAAAATATATTACCGCCTTCTCCTGAGGTGGAGAGGCCAGCGCCGTCCAAAATCCGCACAAACGGACTCAGGAGGAGCCTAGGAGGAGCCGAAAGTCGAAGCCGAAAGCCGAAGCCCATATGGGGCGAGCCGCCATTTTTCCTCGAAATGAGTAAACAAACATGCGGGGAGTGGGCGGGATGATCACATTTCGCACCCGGGCTATCACCGCCCCCCTGTCTGGCCCGTGGCGCCAGCGGTGACAGCGTTAACAAGCTAGTTTCCATGGTAATAGGGGCTCGACTAGAATCCAGGCCCACCATTGGTGTTGAAACATTCCACAACGGTTCCCCCGGCTTATGGCAAGCGGCGCACAAACTCCGCGGGGAGGAGTCTACAAGCTCCGGATAGCGGAGTTTGCGTTACACAGACTACATACGGGAAATGTAGAAATGTTTGCAGTGGTTTTATGTTCACGATTTCTGTGAGGCAGTCTCACCACATTACACTATAGTGTATGGCACTACCGCGAACTCAAAACCACTGCGAACACTCCACTTTCCCACTAACACGAAATTAATCCCCACAAGCTTAAATGCATTTACAGTAAACCATTGTACATACAATTGTACCTGTAAATGTATGTTTTAGGCACACACAGAGACAGTTATAGGGCTGACGTCACAGTTGAGTTGCGCGGTAGAAGGCACAAAATGGGAAGACGATTTGGGTGTGACTTAAAATCCTTTAAAATCTTTTTCCTTGAAAATTTTGGCCCAACCTGGAGACTTTTGGGGATAGAAGGAACAGGCAAGGTCTGATCTTTTCCATTTTGGTCAAAATTTGCTCAGTTTAGCAGTTTTGGTGGGGCGTGGAAGGATTTTAGTTTTGTCATATTGGTGGTATCAGGAGAAAACTGGGGTCAAAGGTGAGGTTTCTTTCATAGAGCGGGGATTCCTAGGAGTTTGAGGTGGTTAACCCTCTGTTTTCTTTCGGTTTTTACAAAGATGACCCTTGTGGCTGTCTGGTGGAGAAATTTTGTTAAGATTGAAATTGGGGTTAGTACTTTTCTGAAGCCTTGTTTTAGTGTATTTTAAAATGCCATCCTATGGAGTGGTCCAACAGTAATGTCAGCCCTAGTTGTGCAAAGGAATTACTTGATAGAGGCATGGTTACTTACCAGTTGTGCACCATGAGTTTTTGTACTGCCAGCAGTGCCTGGTACCGGACAGACTGGTCCTCATGGTGCATATGCTGCATCACTAACTGCTTCCCTCCTAGAGTCTCGATCAGGCTGAGTAAAGGGGAAACATACATCAATGATTTCAGCTGCCAACCATAGCCTTTTTTATGGATGTCTGGCAAAGGATATTCCTGTGTTTCACACTCTGATTAAGACTTCTTTGTTCAGTTTATTATTGATACTCGTGTTTGTATAGTTTATATCTAGCCAACAGCCATCCCTTGACTTGCTGAGGAAAATTTTGCCTATTCCATCCTCTGTGATAGACAAAAATCGGCATGTAAAGATTTTAAAACAAATGCCATTGAACCAAGCAGAGGCTACAAGCAATATTTGCTCCTTAAAATGCAGGAAATAGCATTTCAGAGGGTCCAAAATTATCCAGGGTGGACACGCTTCCTAACCCCCAAGGATTGTCGTGCAGAGAGGATTTCCAAATTTTGAAATCGAGGGGATGGAAAAAGAATTCAGGCTGGCTAGAACACTGGTTTATATTGGTATCATTGCAATATGATGTTCAAAATACCTGATGCATTTCATTTTTATACTGTTAACCTGTATCACTTCAGCCAAAATCTTTCAAAAAGGAGAATCCCTACGTACCAACCAATTCTAATATTTTCAGGAACATCATAGGAAACATAGCGTTATCATATAGGCATATATAGGTAAAGGGATGTGACTCACTGTTTCCCGCGAGGAAGATGTCTAACGTACTCTCCGATGTCGTGTGAGGCCACCGCAAGGATCTGTGGGTCCTTTGATGTCTCCAACAGTCGAATCAAAATCCTAGAAATTTTTATCACTTGTTAGTACATTTGCCTGAAGAAGCCATTCATAGAGTAAAATTTCAGACATGCTATTTGTTCCTATGTAAGTTGTGTGTACATTTGTACATGTGTGTAAGTTACTGTGTAAACGTCATTAAACCATTGAAAGTTTGAGGACTGGTGCAATGGCTTGGGGGGGTCCTCTGGCTATCACAAAGACGTGAAATACATGACATTGTAGAGCTTTATCTACAAAGCACTTGAGAGTATGTCGAACACACATCACTTCCAAAGGACTAGCCCTCTACTACAGATTGCATGGCTCAAGGCATTAGAAATGGTGATAGGCACTGCCCCTATACATAAAGGTGTGAGAAATATTTAAACTAACAATCAGTAACATTCAAAATTGTACCCACTTCAAGAGTTCGTAGTTCTTCTCGTTCAGTCTGCCCGCGTTCTCTCTCCAGAACTTCTCCGACTTGTGAACCGGGCTCCACTCCAGTCGCCCTGACCGCACCTCACTGGAGTACTCATCAAAGGAGCTGGAAGACAGAGATGGAAAACAACTTTTTTACTACTGTAAATGCAGAAATTTTAATGTTTGCGGTTTTCGCAGTGGCCACTTCTCCACGAACTTAAAACCACTGTGAACATTTTGACCATGGCAGCAAGAGACTACAGTGCATGGTGCTACCGCAAACTTAAAACCACTGCGAAAAGGCATTTTTCCCGCTACGGCGAAATTAAATCCCCGAGAACTTATTGCATTTACAGTATGCTCACAAGGAAGGTTATGTTTAAGGTGCTGTTTGTGTGCATGTGTAAATGTTTTGCGCACATCTGTGTGTGTGTGTGTGTGTGTGTTTGCACACACGTGTTTGAGTGTGTTTATGTTTGTGCGAATGGGTGTGCTTGTGAATGTTAGTGTGTTTGTGTGTGTGCACGTGTGTTTGTGGACAGAATACTGTAAATGCATTTAAGTTCGCGGGGATTTAATTTCGCGGTAGCGGGAAAATGGACTTTTCGCAGTGGTTTTAATTTCGCGCTAGCACCATGCACTGTAGTCTATTACTGTTATGGAAAAATATTCGCGGTGGTTTTAAATTCGCGGTGAAGCGGCCGCCGCGGAAACCGCGAACATTAATCCACCGCGAACATTTCTGCATTTACAGTAACTTGAAAAGCTATAGATGGATCTGTATCATTAATGATGCTTGCATGTTGACAGGTATCAGCAAATTGAATAGCAAGTTGCATCATGAACCCCCTGATACTATCCTATTGATTCAAAATTCAAGATCTAGTTAACTTTTTCTAAGGAGGTGTAAAACAAGTAAAGGAACATTCCACTACACACCTGCTTTTTTCAGAACATGCTGTCTTCCTCACAGGTGTGTTAAGTCATACATGAGGTCACAGGTGTGAAAGACATACCTGAGGTCCTGCATGCTCTCCTGAAGTTTCTCCTCCAGGAACTCGATGTCATCTGTGATGTCTGGGTCTTCAAACTTCTGCCCCTCAAGCACCTCAAGGTGTTTCAGCACCTTACACTGGATCATGGCTAGGGCGTGGTCTTTGATACAGTCTCTGTCTGTGGGCTTCTCTAGGAGGTTCTGTAGGAGCAAGAACAAGATTGATCACATGTAAGTCACATGTACATCACATGATCAGTACATGTACATCACATGTCTAAGTCATGGTCTTTGATACAGTCTCTGTCTGTGGGCTTCTCTAGGAGGTTCTGTAGGAGCAAGAACAAGATTGATCACATGTAAGTCACATGTACATCACATGATCAGTACATGTACGTCACATGGCTAAGACATGGTCTTTGATACAGTCTCTGTCTGTGGGGTTCTCTAGTAGGTTCTGTAGGGGCAAGAAGAGGATTGGTCACATGACACATGAATGTAAGTCATTTGTGCATCACATTATCAGTAGATGTATGTCACATGGTTAATGCAGCATGGTCTTTGATACAGTCTCTGTTTATGGGGTTCTCTAGTAGGTTCTGTAGATGAACGAACAAGGTTAATCACATGCATGTAGTCACATGTAACGTTACATCACATGATCAATACATGTAAGTCACATGGCTAAGGCATGGTCTTTGATACAGTCTCTGCCCATTGGTCTCTCTCTGTAGCCTTTCTCTAAAAGATTCTGTAAGGTCAAGAATCAGGTTGATCACATGACCCATGCATGTACGTCACATGTACATCACATGATCAGTACATGTTAGTCACATGGTTAATGCATGGTCTTTGACACAGTCTCTGCGGGCTTCTATAGAACAAGTTCAACGTATCATTACTTGTTGATCACAGGTATCATTAATGTATATGTATGTCACATGTATGTACATTTTTACTTTGCTGTACTATTGTACCTTTTACTTACATTTACTTACTTTTTATCTACATAATCATTAAATGCTACTGGTTATTTTACCTACCCGGAAAGTTGCCAGGACGATACGAGTGACTTTCTCCTTCACTGACTCTCTCAAAACGTCGCTCAGGACTGGAATGACGTTATATCTGGGGGGAAAATTATAGCAGCATTAAAATCAGTCTGTTTGAATACTGCAAAATATGTCTAGAGTTCAAAGAAGTTTTAAAAAAGTAAGTATTGCTGATGTTTGACAAATGAAGATGGCTAAATCACTAAAGGACATTGCTGTCTTAGAATCTACTACTTTTAAACTATGGTTCAAATGAATCAAATTTACCCCCAATTTTCTCAATAGACCATCCCTACTGTATGTATAGACTGGACCAAAGACAGAAAATAGGGGTGCTCACCTGTCCATCTGCATGGCAATCTCAGGATTGAAGGCCAGCAGCCACATAGAGAATGTAATCTGATACTGCAGCTGGAAACCAATCTTATTGGCTGCTACCACGGTAACCAACCTGTCAACCAATCAAAGGTAAGATTCAGATTTCAAGTCATTATGTTATGGGTTTTTAAAGCTATTCCTACTGTTTCAAACCTATATGTTTGAGTAACTATCTTCATGTGAATTGGACTATTTTACAATGAAAATTATCTTGTAAACTGAAATTACAACTAAGTCATTGATTATTTTTTCACACTTGCTACATACAATATATGAACATGTACATGTAACAGCATATTGTAGTTTCATTGCATATCATCATCATAGACCATCATCATTATAGACCACTAAGTTAAAGAATAATCAGAGCCAATGATAGTTGATCAATATACACTACTTTCTTAATCCTTATTCTTATCAAGCATAACCAATTGAACATAGAATTAAACTCTTACGCAAGACGAATAATAGAAGCTGTGGTGCAAAGCTTTCAGCATTTGCCATCTTTCTTTAGCTTTGAAGGGTAGTAATTTTTCGTGGATAACCCGCAACAATCTAACCTTTAACCAACAAGTATAAATAACTCACGTGTTGATCCCATCGAGTCGCATGAACCCCAGCCGGTACTCGTTGATTCTCAGCATCATCATCAGACAACCTGCTACGGTCTGCCGGTAGTCATTGTCCTGCATGTCAACAACAATAACAACAATTCCACTTAACAAACTGATACAGCACTGTGTTTGCCTCATTGAATGTCCCCCATCCATTGCATTTGATGAGCCATCATTTTTTGGACATTGTGGTGGCTTGTTAGAAGTTGTAAAAAAAAGGTTACGGTAAAGGTACTGTACAGTATTAGAAGCAGGGCTCGAAATCCTTTTTTCTGCATACCTGCACTGGTGCAGGTAACATTGAAAATTACCTGCACCTGACAAATTTTACCTGCACCACTCTGAACTCAGGAACCATGCGTCGCTATTTTTTCTTTCATACTTTATCAATGCAGCTAATAACAATCCATAAACACCTGTACATCATAGGACATTTAGTACATGGACCAGTGCAGGTTAGGTGCAGGTATACACCAGAAATACCTGCACAGCTCCAATTTTACCTGCACTAACCTGAATATGCAGGTGCTAATTCGAGCCCTGTAGAAGGTGGAGCCCATCCCTCTTCTGCCACCAACTTTTAGTTTTACTTCCCAACCAAAGTCACAAAGTCAGGTGCCCCTTTTTTTGTATAAGACATGAGGGTGGATTGAGGAAAGTCATGTAGCGTGCGTTTTCCTAAGGACTCAACATCTAGCCAGGAATGCCAAATATCAAACCTGTGACATTTTGATCTTGTGTCCATTAGCATAGTCACTCAGCCATTCAACAAACCCTTATGCTCTCACCAGAAGCTGTTAATATTACTACATGTATTTTAGGATAGGTTACAAGGTTCTTTCCACACAGAGGAACAGCAGTGTATGTAGCACCTTTATACTCTCACTATGTGCCCTATTACGTACCTTTGTGAGAAAATACTGTGATACCCATCCCCTTCCTATCCCGATACACATTAGAACCTGCCTCATTACACAAGACAACCCCCCTCACCACACCATTAGTGAACCCCCCCTCCTTACCTTTGCGACCAGCTGGTTCTTGAGCCAGGTGAAGAAGTAGGTAAGGTCTGACCCCTCCATGAGTTCCCGACCCCAGCACGCCAGCTTAGCGATGATCCTCGCAGCCTGTGGGGAGGGGGAGAAAGTAATGATGATTCAGTCAAACAAGACTATACCATGTTCCAGGAGGGGGTGTCATCCTGTCATGCTGCAGTACCTGGAAATATGGCTAGGTGGCCTAAACTTCCCAAGTTTCTTTGGGGAATAATTACCCACATATTGAAATTCATTTACAAATTCATCAAAAGGATCGTGAGATAAGGTTGTAAGCACACAAGCACAGACAGAAACAAGACCAAGTCAGTGAGTTCAATCTTACATGTGCAAAATGATTTATCCTTTACCATTATCATAGTCTTTTTGTAAGTGCAAGGAGAGGACAGAAACATCCACACCACTGCAATAGCTAAGAATTAGCAGGTCTGGGAATTAAACAGATGCATTAGTCAAATTATACAAGAAGAGGAAAGAAGAGGACTTATTTCTTCCAAGTGTTTCTAGTACTTTGACCTTTTCAAAACCACAGGGCATATATATAGTGTTTTGCTAGTTTGGAGACTGTTACAGTTACTAGTGTATCAGGATGCTGTGTGTCATAATCGGCAACATTTAAAAATTATTTGACAGAACATACATGTATTTCAAAAAAAATTGAAAAAAATTATTAAAGTTTTTCTTTTAACTTCAGCTGGAAAAAAACATAGTTCTTGCCTAAACACAGTATTTCTAGGATAATCTGATTTAAATCATTACTTAAAAATCTCAATGTTTGCAGCCAAAGAATCACTGCATACTTTGGAGCCGTTTTGTGGCATGAACTTGAATCTGGCCCTGGACCAGAAACAGCCCCCTTACTTTACCATGGCAACCTGAATGCAAGCTAGGCCCACATGCCTCCAGCCATCAGGAGAGAGGGAAGGAGGGAGAGTCCAGAGGAGGACAGCAGCACCCAACATTCCAGTTGGCACCCGACTAACCTGAAACACTGTGAAATGGTCGGGCCTACCCAGCATGCTCAGGAATTGGGCCCAGGGCACCTGGGGCTGCAAGTTACCATGGAGACAGGTTGCCATGGTTACCATGCATGTGTTGGTTGCCATGCTTACATGAACCATCATGCAATTTCTATATTGCTGTGCATGCATGACATCTAGCAGATTGTAATGGTATTGCACATGTGTAATTTCTAGTTTGTCAAGCAAAGTCTGTTAGAATCATTATTGGCCCAATCAAGAGTGTCACTCAGCAAAACAGCCAAGATCTGATGAGTGGTTAATGGTTATTGATAGGTTCTGGTTAACATTACTAACCTGGTTGATGACAAACTGGTCCTGTCTGTTGAGCATGTTGATGAACTGGGACCAAGGAGCTGTCTTCATCTTCTTGGCGTAGTCAAAGAACAGGTTAACTCGATCATGCTTCTCCTAAAAGAAAAAAAGAAAATTCAAAACTTTGCTTTTCAAAAGCTGATTCTAAGCCATATACAATAGCAAACTATACAAGAAAAGAAGAAAAAGTCACAATATAAGCACTCTTGTTTGGTGGCCTAGTATGGTACATGCAATTTCCTGACATCCATGTAAGGGGAGACTGTCCGAGAGAACAATTTTGCAATGTTTTAAATTTATGGTTGAAGCTATGCTGTAGGACTGTTGTAATACAATTTCTGGCATAAAAAATTAGTGGTAAAAAAAAAACACGTGAAAATAAAATCACCTCTAAGATAGATACATTTATAGTAAATGCCACTTAGGTCATGATTCTAAATATTCTTCTGGGTGATACCAATTGATATAAGGGGTGTTCTAACCTGCAGCATATCATCCACCATCGTTAGGATATACTGTACAGTCTGGTCCTTGGAAATCTTCCCCATCAGGTTTTGGAATGTCTTGACAGCCTGGAGAGGGAAAATGAAGAAAATAAACACTATTATTATATAAACCTTCACGAAAGCAAAACATATTGTTTTTGCTCTTCTTCTTTTCAAACAAATGAGGTCAATTATGTGGACTAGATGCCTGTCACCATGGTTATTGGTATAGTGGCAGACACCCTGTGAATTTGATCACATAATGTAGCAAGTGGCAGGACAGAACTGGAGGAGCTGGTCATGGGGATCCGCAGGTCAATCCGCCATGCAAATTGATGGTTGTCGAATATAGTTCAGGGCCTAAAACTTCAAGATTTTTTTCCTGGTCAAATGGGTAGAAATCCTGGCAGTTTTGAGGTGGGTGTGACAGGGGAGGGTTTCTACTTTCTGATTAGGGCCAAAAAGCTGAGTTTTTGTGGTTGCTGAGAGGTATAAAGTTGGGACTTTTTTTGTCCTAGCACATGGCCTTCTCACTGGGTTGTGGTGTGGTTTTGAGGTCAGGGGTCAATTTTTCAGTTTCCCGGAAGTTTCACTGTTAGATACTTGGCGAAATGTGGTTTTTCGGATAGCTGAGATGTCGGGCTTTCATATGAGGGTATGTTTGTTTGCCAGTAACGTCAGAAAGTTGAGTTATTAACAGTTGCTTTCTCCTCTTTTTTGTATAGGGAACCATTGTTTAGAGGCTGCAAATTGAATCACCTGTGGATACCCTCATCATACATGTATATGTGAGTAAGAATCAATATACAGGGCAGTAGTTTTTTTAGGCTAGACCATTGTGAAGTTAAACATGATGCATTTTCCTGCAAATGTTATCTTTCAAGTTTGGATCCTCCTCAAAGCTACATCGCAATAGTTTATTGGATAGAGGGTTTGCCTTGAATTCCAGAGGTCATATTTACAAACTCCAGCCAGGTCATACTAACAATTTTAAAACAGTACATACTGATTTGTGAACACACTGGACTATCAATGGACTAGCCCCTGCCATACTGGCCTGTGTGGCCCAAGGGATGTAGCAATGGAAAAGTAATAAACAGAGATCAAACACATACTGACTTTAGCTGACTATCATAATTCTAGTAATACATGCAGTGCCCCCTACCTGCATGCCCTTGTCCTGCAGCACCTTCTCCCTGTTCTCAGCTGACACATTGTCGAACTCCCGGATGAACTGGAAGTCTTCCTGGGAGATCATCTGGCCCCTGTGGATGGTTGAGTTTAATTGATTTCACCAATCAAACAATAACTTGAATAAGCATTATCACCACCTGAGTATCCATGAGCAGTGACAGCAATTAGAAGTATGTGTGAGGGTACCTGACTGTAATCCTGAGACATAAACAAATGTCTCATGCTTGATATCTCATCTCAGACATAAGTACAATTCTGAGGAAGCATGTGTTCAATGAAACACCAACATCAGTAAAATTGCACTTTTTACGATACTGAAACACCAGCATCAGTACAGTAACATGACACTGTCCATGGTGCTGGAACAACATCAATGGAGTTCCTGGTATGAAAAGCTAGAAGCTTAGACAGAGTAAAGGAAATGTAGATACATGGTTGTAGACTCCACTAACAAACTTGCTTGTAAGGCATTTCAACCCCCGAAGTCGTACAAGGAAAAGAAAACTTTATAGAACTCTTGACGTTGCTTGGCGGCCAAACAAGGGTACAACACTGGGGCCTGCTACTAGTAGTAGTACTACTAGCGCTAGGAAGACCACGTCAAAACCTCAACTCTGCTCAAGATAACTTCTTCTTCTTCTGTCCATGATGTCTAGCTGCCGAGTCTTTGAAAACTTTGTTGTAATCAACTATTTATAGTTATTTATATTAACATATGGGAAGATCAGGTCTTCAACACACTCCCGGAGCTGGGTAGCCTGGATACCATACCCCAACCTCAAAATATATCTTTCGTGTTGGGGTCTGACAGGATGGCTGTAGAAAGGTTCTCGAAGGCCCTTGATCAGAGGGAGGAGAACCTAGGATTGATGACCACTCTCACCACAGGTAGCCAGCTACAACACACCACAGTTGGTCAGCAGGCTATCACAGTAGCGAATCAGGTACTTAGTGGTCACTGTTATGGATTCAAAAAGTACAGTTGGGGTCTTTAACCAATCATGGCAGGGGCGTAATTACCTGCTGATCCTGTGCTGTTCTATTGGTGGAGTTTTTTGCCCACTATAAGGGGCAAAATTGAGAAGAGTTCCTATCCCATCCGGCCAGACCTCTGCACGATAGATACTTGAGATCGGGCTGGGGTTTGGTAACCAGGCTAGGAGCTGGGGGTCTCCAGATCCGACTGGACTGTCTACGCCAAATGCAGAACAACGTGGCGAGAACTGTCTGTAGCCGCCACGCATCAACAAATGATGCACGTGACCGATTGATTGATTGATACTTACTGTAGATAGGATTGCCAGTTAACCCTGTGTGCTCGGACATCTGCGGCCCTCTGGGATAGCGGGTCGGTAGCGATAATGAACCCGCCGGCGCCCTTGAACTCTTCTGCACGATCCAGCTTAGCCAATGACGGCACGCCTTCCAGAGACTGGTATGACGACATTGTGCTTCCTTGGGAAATGAAACAATGCAAACATTTAACAAGACAATACTAAATACAAGTAAGAAGAGAACACACCTTGTAAGTCACAAATTATCAGGCAAATGGAATTTCACCTCTACACCTCCAAAAAATTATTATGGGCTTCAATTATTATGATTCCCTGGTCTAATTTTTAGCTCTCACACAATTTGCAAAATATTATGAATTCCTCAATTTTGAGGTATGTTGATGTATTAACGACACAATTATTGCTTCCATGACACACCTTGTTGAGTAGAATTGGTTATGGCAAACAAAATTTTTGTATCTCGGAAATTTACTTCACGCCCCCCTCCCTCATCCCTTTTCCATCCCCCAACCATCCCAGCGACACAAATTCTAAAACAATCATAATCTGATCTAACACTTTACACGGTATGAAGATAGATGCTTTTCCCTGCTTATTTGTATAAAATGCGTCTATATAAAGCTTTTGGAAGTGGCAAAACGCACCTTTTTGTCGTCTGTTTCGCTCAAAATCGCAGAAATCAGACCTGAGGTCACGTCTGCTCACGTCAGGGTCATATGACAGAAAATCTCGCGAGAATCAACGTGATTTTGTGCTCCTTTGTAGGGACCGTACATTTTTCTCCAAGAAGAGCGTATAATTCCCAAGGTATGGCACTATTCGACATTATCAGATGAAAATAGACAATATTTTTTATATATAAAACAAACTTGAAAGGAAAATATGTATGATTCACGTTTTTCTTCAAATATATACGGTTAGTAAAGACTAGCAAAGGTTTATCCCTTAGATCATGCACTGCCAAATTTGGTGATAATTTTAGACGATCCCTAAAGGGGACATGACTCAATATTTTGTTAGCATAATCTTCACTGATTTGCTACCATATCATAACATATTTAGTAGAATATGTATTGTTTATATCTTTTAGTAGATTTAGGGGATATTGTGCTTCAAACTCCAGCCAAATAAAGTAATTTAATTTTCCTCAACCTCCGATCATCCCCAGAATTTTGGAATCGCCCTTAAAGAACAAACAAAATGGCGGCAAACGAGGAGGTGGGTTGTTGTTTTGATCGGTCATTTTTGTGCTTCTTTTTCTACGTCAAATCGTTCGAGATCTCGTTCACTTTTTTGTTCAGAGCTTGCCTGAAACTACGAGGCATCTTATGGCGTATTTCAAGTTGTGTGATATTTGTGTGAATTTGTGACAAAAAGGCAAGAAGTACCCTGTTGTCATAGTTTGAAAAATGTCGTCATGATCACGTTTTTACACTCGCCAAGAAGGTTATTTCTTGTGCAGGGTGTGTGTTCACGCTTGTCACTGTTTAGTCTTGTGTAGATGGTTTAGGTGTATACATGTGAGGTAGTCTTGTTCGGTATGCAAATATGATAATGTGTATTTTCTGGGTGAGATATTGTTGAACTATTAACGAAATAAAAATAGTTGGTTTGCACAAGGAGGTTGCCTTTTCAACCTCCTTGGTTTGCATAACAAAATACATCTGCTTACACACAGACACACACACACCTACCTTATAACACACCTTTGTAGTATAAATTTTCTTTCTAACACACACAGAGATTCATGCACAGTTGCTCACAGATGTACACAGGCATGCATGCACACACATGTTATCATACACACAAATGCACACAATCACATAGACACGCATACACACATAAACAGATGTGCATGTACACACACATGCACTCACAGTCACACATGCAATACCTGCAGTATCTATGTGTTATAAGTGTCATGTTTTTGTTCAGTTCATGTCTGTGGTTTGTGTTTTTTGTGTCAGTTGTTACCACCTGTCTAACAGCTGTGTTTACCTGTCTAACAGGTGTTATTATTTGCATTAATGACAATAAGCATTTAACATGTGTTCTGAGTTCTTTTGTTTTTTTAGTTTCTTTTTCTGTTGATTTGCTTTGAACCTTTGTGTGAGCAACTTGCCGTGGTTTCATTTCAGAGGGGAGTGTTTGATCACATGCCTGAACCCAACCAATCAGAAAACACAGGACAAAATATCCCCAAATCATTTGACCAATCAGGACACACAGTTGAAACTCAGTACCAGTCAGTTGACCAATCAGGAGCCAGCTTTCAGATGGAATCAGATTTGCATGTGAAAACGCTGGCTGTAAACCATCCGTTAAAGCCGATTGACGAGATTAGCGCGGATGACGCAGAAGTATCACTAGCGATGTCTCTCTCCGACCAGAGCAAGGCGGGCCCCTCACAGCCAATGAGAGACCGCCGCACCCCAAAGGCGAGGAACGTTAGCGGGTCGAGCCAGCACGATACAAGCGGGAATAAGTCGGACAGCGGGTCGGGGTCTGGAGCACGACATAAACGATGGATGAGACCGGGGATTCCGCTGAAGGCTGGCGCAAAGATGGAGGCTATGGATTATTTAAAGAAATGGTACAAGTTCATTTTATGATATGATGGTGAAGATATAGTTTCATTTGATTAGTTTTAAGAACATTTTACAAACATGCTATATTTACATGCACCTCTTTTGCCCAAACAATACATTTGTTTGTGTATACATTCTTAGTGAGGTGGCAAAAAGTGTATTAGCATAGCAGTCCTTTTCTAAGTGTATCGTTATTTGTTGGTAGTACTCGTGAATTAAGCCGTAAGACTTCTTGTCAGATCCACTTTTACTTATTTCTGTATGACGACGTGTAATATCACGTACAGGCTGAGAGGTTTAGGTACAAGTCCAGACCTGAACCTGTACCTGAACTATTTATACAAAGTAACCAGTTGCCTTCAATGATAACAGAAACATGAATAAGCAATTAATGGAATGTTAGACTTGAGGTACATATGTATATCAGGCAAAGGAGCTTTCATCAATGAGCTTTTCTCAGGATGAGAACCCATGCTTTGGAAAAGATCTCAAATAAAAAACAGTACTGATTTCTACCACCACACAATATTTCAAAATCTCCAAATAGCTATATTACTCAAGCAACTATGTATGATTTTGGAAACTGTCAGCGGTTTCAGGTAGAATCCACTACTGTTTGTCAGTAACACTAGTACTGAAGAGATCTCATAGGAGAGCAGGTTTTTATATCCTAACTATGAATTGATATGCTAAAGAAATCTAGTTGGAGAGCTCTCCAATTGGGTTGACAGAGAAAAAAATTGAGCTGGCTAGAGCCCTGGTCATATTATACTGTATATATGATTAACACTTCCATTTTGGCCTCCTACATTTCAAAAAGGATAACCAGAATTCATAACTGTCCCCATTTTATCTCACTCACTTTTGAGTCACTCAAAATACCACATGAGGACACCTTAAGCTGTTCCAAGACAAATTTTGGTGGCCCCTGGCTAGAGGGACACTTAATTTGAGTCCTGCATTTGTCTATTCAGGTACAGTACTGGTACACTGATGTTCAGGTATTTTGAACCTGTATAAAAATGATTTTTACGGTACGTACATCCCTAATAGCAGCAAATTTTCACTGTTTTCAGGTACCCTGCCAAAATTGAGGAGGTAGACTATGAGGAACGTGAGATCCTGGTACATTTTGAGGGTTGGAACCACCGGTACGATGAGTGGCTTACCTTCGACAGTGACAGGATCCGACCGGTGGATCGACTCACAACACGCAAGGAAGGACCCATCAAAATACCAGCTGTAAGTTAAAGATATTATATGTCGTGACTTACTTATAGTGTCTTGAATAGGGCTGTCTCTTGGACCTGTCCCTCCATTTTGAGAAAGAAATTTAGCTGTTGGGATGGACAAAAATTTCACATTTTTCTTCAAAAATATCTGAATTTCATGACATGAAATTTAACTGATGCAAATGTATTTTGTAAGCTTAAAAGACAGATTTAACAAGGAGAATTTACAACGAGTAGGAGGTAAAAACTGTAAAACCATTGTTGGCCCTGACAGTCAACAGTAACCTTTTAATAGTTCCAATCATTAAATTTTGGTCTTTTTTTCATTTTGGTACCATGAGAAAATCAGGCCTCTTGATTTTTACATTGTGTGGATATCCCAAAATGTACTTTTAATGTTAATCTACAGTAATTTTTGTTGTTAAATCTGTCATTTTAAGGACGTGAAAATACAGTTTCATCACTAAGTCCATCCTCCTACGCAGGGACATCCAACAGCCAAACTGTCTGTCTGGATGTGCCCTGCCCTTTGGACTGTCAACCTTTAAGTTAGTTCCTGACCGCCCTGCTTATAAAAGGTTACCCTTATACATGCGAGACAGCTTCTGAAAACGGAAAGCCTATTCTCTGATTGGCTGGTTTGGGGAGGACGTCCATAGGAACTAAGAGTGACGGTTATAAGAGCAGGGCACATCCAGACAGGCAGTTTGGCTGTTGGGTGTCCCTGCGTAGGAGGATGCACTAAGTCTTGCATGTCATAAAGTTCAGATTTTTGAAACCAATGGGGTGAAAGTTTGTCTGTCCAGACAAGCAAATTTTCATCATCAGGATGGGTCCTGTAGGCAGCCCTAGTCCTTCTGATAAAAACTTTCCTCTCAGACTCTGTTTTCCTATTGATCTTACAGCAACATTTTTGTCAAAGCCAAGAACCAAAAAAATGAATTAGTGTTGCCTCATCATCATTAAACAGGCTTTTAGCCAGGCATGCGTCGTCAACGTGTCAACGTGTCATCTGCACTCACTTTTCTTAGAATAACAAGAAATTTGATGCCCCTGGACGCCCTTACACTGGGGAGAAAATCCTTGACAAGCATGAAATTCTGATTGACCAGGGATGCTACCATGTCATCTGTGGTCACAGTCTTCTACTGTGACATCTGTAACAGTATTTTTGCCTCTTGGGATACCTTAGAATGCACTTTTTTTAACTTAAAATCATGAAAAACTCTGCACCATGGGGGAACGGGTTTTCTGCGCGTTAAAAATCTGCGCGCGCGTTAAAAATCTGCGCGTTAAAAAATTAAGTTGTGCATAGAGAAATTCTTAGGCAGAAAAATGTGACCCCATTATATGATTTTACATCTGTTACCTGAATTTTTGGTTTGAAAAGCCGCAAATTTTTAGTTCCCTTGGGAATAGGCTAATTTGCATATCCAGAAGATTTCAAAATCACTTGAATTAGACACAAATACATGGAAAAATTACTAGTGTGAGGCTTTATATCATAAGATATAACTGCTTGAGGCTTTTTAACATTCTACAAGCTTCATTTCATCTTTTCTCAAGCAGATTGTTTCACATGCAAATATCAACCTTTGTTGCGCGTTAAAACTTAATGTTTGAAAATCACTTAAAAACTCATGGAAAGGGATATTGGTACTCTAGAATGCAACAATATGATACTTAATTTCATTTTGTGTTATCTTCTTCAAGCTTTTAAGTTTAAAACTGCAAAAAAGTTTTCAAATCCCCAGGGAATCAGCTAATTTGCATATTTTAACGCGCAGGTTTTTAACGCGCAAGTTTTAACGCGCAAATTTTAACGCGCACAAAACCCCAACCCCACCATGGAAGGTGGATGCCCCCAGACCCCCTTACAATAGTCACTTACCGCGACTCACCAATAAGTTTGGACTCCCTATTATAAAATCCTAGCTAAAGTTAGTAAAAGCCTGTCATTAAACCATGTTCCCTTGCCTCACAGCAATACAAGGTTGGAGATGAAGTTCTGGCCAGGTGGACCGACTGTAAATATTACCCGGCAAAGATTCTGGAAGTTAGGGTAGATGGTGAGTTTTACCAGTGCAGCTCTGTGTGGAAATACAGTGTAAACATTACACGATTGTTAAATGTAGCTTCGAGGCCTAAGTTGGGAAATATTGTTCTTTGTTTTCTAAACATTGTTTGATATGCAACAAGTTAGAAAGAATTACACAGCCTATCTGAAGGCTTTGCACTTTTGGGTATGGAAAGAAAATATTCTGGCAAGTATGATAAGCTGTAAGACTGACAAAATGAAATACACAATTTGTTGAATTGGATATTATGACTGTCATGACAACTATTACATATACTTTCTACATGTGTGTTAGGTTACTGATTGCTTGTGAAGATTTGTACACGAAGTTCACAATTCTTGTTGTCACAATTTATCACAACACAGTTGAATAGACAGTAGTTAGCAAATGGGAGTCTCTTGGTCATGTTAAAGTTCATTTTTGTTTGGCAGTACAAATATGTAATTGCATGGATATACATGTCTCTGAAAATGATGTTCACATGAATTATTTTTGAAAATGTAGTATTATAGATATTGCTTTTACTGCTGTATACTGTTGTATATGTGTGTATATACATGTAATGTGAGTCTCAATTAGACATGGAACCTAAAAAGGTGTATTTATAGAGCAGTGTTGTTTTAACATATTTGGTGTGGTCTAAATAAGTTATTACCTTGGACCAATGCCAGTGTCCAGTATTGATTCAAACCTTAATCAATAAATGTTTCGTCTCGGCGGCTGTGACCCAAAATATTTCTTCCAAAATTGTTTAAATACCACCGGAGACAATACTGTACAAATGTCAAGAAAAATAATAAAAATAATTTTTGAAAATTTTCCCATGAGCACTTGGATGTGACCTGACCTGTGACTTCTAACCCCTGACCTTTAACCCTTTGCTTCCCTCCCAGCCTCCTATAGGGTGCATTTCTATGATGGCATCGACAAGACTGTGAAAGGCATCAATGTAAGACCCATTCCTGATGATATGAAGGGACAGGTATGTGCCAAATCTTTCAAATGTTCTCTTATAGCAAGCTTTGTTTTATAGGGAAGCTTTTGATTATGAATATAAAAATGTATTTTAACTTTTAGGAGAAGACAAAAATCAGGTGCATCAGACAACAAGCTAGATTTTACATGGGAACTTTACAAACACGGTTATGCTTTTAAACTGTAAGACTAAGAAGATTGGGTGCATGAAACATTAATTTTTTAGTGATATCTGGAGGAGTATAATGTATTTTTATGTAATTTGTAAACACAGTTTTTAGTAAGTCATAGAATTGCTATCATAGTATCAAATGTATTGTTTTGTCAATTTATTCAACTTCTCTTTCAGATTATGTTGTATTTTCTGGTATTTTTAGTTTTGAAATGATGGCTTCAATAAAGCTGAGTTGTGGACCTACACATGAAATATTTTACTTAATTCGTACATACTAAACATAAGATAATGTCGGTATAGTTGCAATGGTAACCTAAACCTACTTTGTGTCCCTAAAGAATTTTGCAGTCCTTACCCAGAGAAGAATTTTTGGCTGTTAGTTACAATGTTGCCAGTCTTCGTCATCAGTTCTTGTACCACACCCCCCTCCCAACAATTTTAGTCCTTGCCCAGAGTGGCATTTATTAGGCTGTTACTCTATTCACCTTTAGGTGGAATGACTCTCTACTTCCATCATGTGAAAAGTTTTTTTCTGTCATCTTTTCCATGACATTTCAGCCCTTGTCAAGAGATTTTTTTACAGCTGTACATGTACCTTTAGTTTTCTTCAGCAAGAATGACCCACCACATCTACCAAATGACCAGCGTATTTCTATCCCATTCTAGTATATCCATTCCAAGTATTCACCAACCCAGGAAGTTTTACAGTAACTTGAATAACATGTTAATGGTTCCGAGTACATGTGCAGTGACAGAAATTGTCGCACATGTGTACTCAGAACAGTAAACATGATTGTATATAGCCTGTCTTCTCCAAGTACACAACCCACTTCTTCTGTATTCTGACCGGTAAATTTCTGGTGTGTTTCCCAGGATTTTGCAGCTCTTGCCCAGGCCCAGAACTCGGGCCCAGGCACGGGTAAGGGGCGCCCGTCCAGTAAGGACCGTAGTCGCAGCAGTAGCAGTGGAAGTCGTCCCAGCAGCCGGGAGAGACCGCGTAGCCGCGAACAGCGCCACAGACAGAGTGATGAGTCATCCGATGGTAGCATTTGTTTGTCCTTTTGATAGTTTATATGAAAATCCATCCATTTTGGTAGACTGACTTACTTAGTTTGAACCGAGCCGGAGAGCCACATCAGAAGCAATTGATCCTCCATGGCCCTTTGTAGCTCTTAAGTATCATGCAGACTTGCGTCACTATGTAGGTTGCATCACCACACTGAACGACCTGTCACTGCTGACTTTTGCATATCTATGACCAGAGATAGTATAGTGTTCTTTAAAACTATCCAGAGAAGATGCCCCTACTGCGCTTGGTGATTACAAATTTCACTCTTTGATAGTTCTGGGAAAATACAAATTTTTTAACACATCAATCCTAAGTTTTAGTTGGTAACTCTGGTACTTATTATAAAGGCATGACTATTCCTTAATCATGACAAAAGTTTTTTTTCCAATATCTTTTGATCCAGACATTGTGGGCTCATGATTTTTGGGTGGTTGGTAGCCTTTGGAATCTTTAAGAACGGATTTAAGTTTTTTGAGCCCTTCTTGTTTTTCATGTCTTCTTTTTCAAAGTCAGTGAAACCTATACAAATCCTTTTTTTTCATCCTACAGATAGCGGCCCCACCACCAAGAAGAGGCGTGCGTCGGCTTCTCCAAAAGGGTCCTTCCAAGAAAAGCGAGCACGTCTTGACAAGCTGGCCGGGAAACTCTCGGCACTGTCTAAGGCGAGAGGACACACCTCACGGGCAGGTAGGACATGCTGACACCTTGAACTTTTGAACTTAATCAGTCTCTATAGTTGCACAAAAATAAGCTGTTAGGGAGCCCAACATCTAATTATTTACAGGTCTAATCAAGACCTAACCACATTCTGAACATCAATTCAATCTATCCAGGCTTTCTTGAGTCACGCTGTTCATCCACAAACATGCACACACACACACAACCGCTTCCAAAAACAAAACTTTCTAGCAAAAGTAACGGATCACACAACTCAATAAGGCCTTGGCAACGCTTTTTAGAGAGTCACTGGGTGCATACATAAAAAAAAAAAGGAAAGTGATCTCGATCCAGTTTTAGCTCACCGAAGAGCTAATCTTCCACTGGTCGTGACAGAGAGGACAGACGCTATGTACAGTATTTACAGGTTCATTGTACCGGGGAAATTCCCCTAGCTCTTTTCGACAAGCACAATGAACAATGGACCACGGCTTAACGTCCTGTCCTAAGGACTGCAACCCTTTCCGGTAGCGTGCCTGTCGGGTGAGTGACATAGCCGGGATCAAACTCACGGCTTCTAGTTCCAGAAGCAAGGCCGCTAACCACTGGACTACGCGTGCTACGGTGCTAAAATGCGATACATACATGCAAACAATACAGCAGCATTCCCAAACTTTAAGGCAAGAATAGATAAGCCTTTTGTCTTGTGTAATTTTCACAAATAAATGTAGTATGATCTTTTCCCAAAACAGATGAACACATAGCGACCACCAGGACTTCTATGATGGGCACCAGTACCATCAAGACCAAAATTGCAACTGGCAAGCCAACAAAAAAGGTACAGTACTGTAAATGCAGGAACTATCTCAGTGCTTCTTTGTTCGTAACAAGAAAAATGGTTTTGTACCGGTACACTGTACCAGTACCAACCCCTAATGAACACTTTGTGTATTTCTGTACTTTGGAGTTAAATCTCATTTTTTAATCTCTTGCACCTTCCCAACTGACTTGTGGTTGTATGTCTGCAGCTGCAAGCCGCCAACAACTCCAGTACGGAGTCCGAGACAGAAACAGGACTCCACGGCCAATCAGTGATCTCCAGCCTGCTCGCAGCCCCTTCACCCTTCCGTACGGAGAGCGTGAGTCTCCCGTCAACCATGAACCCAGAAACCATGACAACCTCCATTCTCCAGACCTCTCCTCAGATCTTCAAGTGAGTATAGACCAATCAGATAGTCATAAGGACATGCAGCCACTCTGTCATTGGTCGAACAGCTAATTGTCATGCTATCATTGGTTGAGCTGCTAATTGTGATGGACAGTCAGGATTGGTTTATTGTCTTTGGACCAAACCAAGCTTCTAGCTAGGAGCTTGATTTTTTCTAGAATTTCAAGAATTTCTTAGTCTCTCTATTTCAAAGTCCTCTTCTATAACTGTTACAGTAATATCGTATCTTCAACTTGTGAATGTCACATACAATTCCCTTCTGAAAAGTATTGGACAAAAGAGTTTTGTGTGTATTTTTTTTTCTATCATAATGTACCTGTTCCTTCCACATGAAAGCATAGGTCTTATTGTCTTGTGATATTACTTTGTACCCATGATAATCATAGCACAATTTTTTAAAAGTTTGATTGATGTTATTTTGCAGTCCTCAACTGCCCTTCCCCATGCCGCATCCCATGATGCCTCTGTCCAGCCAAGGCCCCCTACCCCTCCACCAGACTCCGCCGGCTACTCCTCCCATATTTGGACAGCCTCCGTTCCTGGGTCCCTCGGGCCAGCCTCCCTTCACCGCTGGGGCGTCGTTCGGGATGGGGCAGCTACCTCCGGTGTCTGTTCCCATGGGTATGGGGCTACCCCCTGGGCCACACTCCCTGCTACCTCCACATACAACAGGTAAGTCATGTTATACATGTGTAGCTTGAAAGTTCATTGATGTTGATAGAATGCTGGACTTACCCTAGTTTTCTGTGCAGGGTCAGTTAGGGGTAGGTACCTGTACAGAAAATTCAGGTTTAAGTCCAGAGGTTCAAGGCTGGAACTGAACCTGGAACTGATTGCCAGTTAACACTTGTGTCCCCAACTCTGGGTGATATCGCAATAGACGCGTCGTTGACTATATGTGTCTATATGGGGACTAAAATGTCGGCTCAGATTGAAAGCAGTTGTTTTGACTGTAGAAACTAGAAATGATGGTAGAACTGACTATAAACCCTACGTATGTTTTCATGCTAATATATCATTGCTTGAGTTATGAACAATGTGTTATAACCTTGTTTAGAGTTTAGCTAAGATATTTAAATTAGCTGTACAATAATGTTGTGTTTTGCACTTCTTTGCCCCAGCATTATCAAGGCAATTATGTACAGTGCTTTTAATTATTGCTTAAGATGCTTAAAAAAATACACTTAAAATTGTTCAAAGGCACCAACATGATACATTATGAATATCAAAGATATAGTATGAAACCTTGGATTAACAATTAAATTAAATGCACCGTTTAGATAGAAAGAATTTCTATCCTCGTTATTATAAAGACAATTGTTATGAAGTACTGTAAGTGTAAATTCATTTACCTTCAAGTTGTGTTTTTTTTTGCAATGTTGGAAGTTTTCTTTTGAAACAATTCTGTAGTATAGTTACAGTAGTAATACATATATAGTAAAGATGCTTATGTAGCAATATTATGATTATACAGTAGAATGGTCATAAATCTGAAAATAAAATCACTGTAAACATTTTATATGCAGTACATACAGTAGCACTAGCAGGGAGGCAAGGTAACACGTATATACAGCTGCATGTAAGGAAGGGAACTGGCTGTTTGGTAGAAACAATGGCCTCTCTTCCCTCCCCACGCTGTAGGGATGCTGTCTCACAGCGGCCTCTCACCACCGGACACCCCGGAGGGACACCAAAGCGCCCTCATGCGTATGCTGAAGGCATCGCAGGCCCAGGCGCAGGGATACATGCCTGTCACCACTGCGATGGGGCACCCGTATTACCCCCTGTCCATGCCAGGATTCATGCCCAATCCGCATGAAGGTGCTTTGTTGTTGTGTGTTTGGGCTGCACCAATTTATTTTCTTGGTTCTCGGATGTTTGTGAGTAAAAAAGTTAACAGAATAACATGAAAACAAATTAGTGTGACAAGTTGTTCGCTGTGATATTACCTATCGGCCTATCACCACATGCCTACAAAGCTGATGTGTTGTGTTGTGTTCAATTGCAGTTATATGGTTGAAAAACATATTTTTCTATTTGTATCAGTCTCAGATATGTGGTGTCATGTAGCGTAACGGTAGACTACGTATGTTTGGCTCAAGGCCCTGAGGTCCTGGGTTTGAGTTCCCTGATATGCTCTGACGTTGTGCCTTGGAAAGGCACAAATTTCCTAACTTCAGTCAGGTGAAAATGAGTACCCAGCTGCAGTTCAGGATGTCCCTCGGACACAGGCTTTTAGCTAGGATTTTATAATATAGGGAGTCCAAACTTATTGGTGAGTCGTGGTAAGTGACTATTGTAGGGGAGTTTTTGATGATTTTAAGTTAAAGAAAGTGCATTCTTAGGTATCCCAAGAGGCAAACATACTGTTCTAGAGGTCACAGTAGGAGACTGTCACCACAGATGACCTGGTAGCATCCCTGGTCAATCAGAATTTCATGCTTGTCAGACGATTTTCTCCCCAGTGTAAGGGCGTCCAGAGCTTCAAATTTCTTGTTATTCTAAGAAAAGTGCGTCCAGATGAGGCGTTGGCGCATGCCTGGCTAAAAGCCTGCTCGGACAGGACGTTAAATCGAGGTCCCGTGTTTGAGAAAAGCCACACATTGAGCATGCTTAAGAATCAATTAAAACCTGTCTGGATATGCAGCTTGTACTCCTCATTACAAACCTGGTGTTTTACACCAAAAGGCGGTTCAAAAAGTTAAATCTGACTACTAGTACATGTGTGTTTTGTATATTACTCATTCCTTGAAACTGTTTGTACCCACATACATGTATCAGGGGTGCCTAAGCACGAACCTTACGCGATTTGCAGAAACCTTATGTGAATGACGTAATGTCCCGTGACCCGGCAGTGGTCGACCGGTTTTGCATAAGGTTTGTGCAAATCGCGTAAGATTTGTGTGTGTCACATAGTGATTCGGGAATCACATAAAGTCCGTACATTTTCGCATAGGGTTCGTGCAAATGCTTACTTAGATAGGCACCCCCGTGTATATACATTGTATAAATAGGTACAGACCCTCAGACTCTTTGTTTTCATGTTAAGTTTACGATGATAAATATTTAATCCGAGAACCAATGAATTAGATTGGTGTTGCCTAAAATAACCTCTTGTCTAATGATGTTTCTCTTCAACTGCATGCTAATGACCCCTTATTTTGCAGTGGACAAGCCCAAAAGTTCCACTGCTCTAGAGAGAAAATTGGAGTGTACTACACTAAATAAGGGGTTGGTAAAATATGCTTCATTTTGGAAGCAGCCACTTTTGACAAGAGGGGTGTCCAGTGTGGTGCATTGAAGAGAGATCATTGTTTAGCTACAGTTCTTTTTATGGCACAACATTGATTTATTAATTTTTTGCAGTATCAGTTTGTGTGCATGTACATTGTAGATCTGTCTTATAGTTGCTTCAAGCATGCACAGTGTTCTTTTTGAATTCCCTTCCTCCCTACATTTTCAGTCTGTTTGGTGGTTAAATGTGATAGGAAGAAACCCACCACCCCTTTCCTCTAGTGGACCATCCCTGATTTAATTCTATATCTTAAAAAAAACAGTCCTTTATGCATTTAGATGGTTGACTGTTTGTGTTGGCTTTTCCATATCCTAACTCAGTTGAAATTGTTTGCAGCTGCATTAAAATCCCCAAACAGATATAAAGTTTAAAAAAAAAGTTGTTTGCACCCCCACAATCACTAACGGTACGACCCAACTGACACGCCCACGTGTAAAGACCCCAAACTAACCTGTCGTACTGGCTGGTATTTACGCCCTAAAGCAATATCTGTCTGCTTCTACATGTAATCACCATATGTAAGAAGGGTACACAGCACAATACATAGGTTAGTACGCTCCATATTGGTTTTAGGGCAACATTTTTCCTCATTTCAGCAAAAACTGTGCTTCATACACTGTTAAGTTTCAGCATGGTTTTATTTTTTTGCATGTCTGTTTTCATCTGGCTGTGTGCTGCCTAGAACATGTGTGCCTTATTGGCATACCTGCACGTTTCTGTATGCTACTTTGCATCACACCTATCTTGTCTGTGATGCCAAATTGCATTCTTGTTAACTGTTGCATACTGTCATATTTTTAAAGAGTTGTGAGTTTTGTTTTCAAATGTTTTATATTATGAGTTTATATTATCACTGTATAGGTACGAGGGGCGTGCAATAAGTAATGGTCCTGACCCACTTCCAGTTGTCTGATCTAAATGAAATTTTGTCTGTGTAATAATTCATATCTCTATGGGTTATGTTGCAAAAGACAGCTCTGAACTAATTGTGGTTTCTGATTTACTGGTGTTTGAACTTAGTCAGGTGCGAAATGGACCAGGTGTGAAATGGAACCAGTTGAGTGTCGCGCAGTGATCCGGTTTTTGTATTTGAAAGGACGCACACCAAAGAAGACTTTTGATGAAATAAATGAAACTTATGGTGATGATGCCCCATCATATGACCTTGTAAAACGCTGGCATCCTGAATTCAAACGTGGCTGGAAGTCTGTGGAAACAGCTCCCAGACCTGGTCGTCCCTCTTGTGCCATTGATGAGGCATCAGTTGGAGGACCAACCTGGGGTGTCCTACAAAATCGGTGTCCAGAGCTGCATCAAACGATGGGAGAAATGGATAACTCTGGGTGATTCCTATGAAGAGAAAGACTAATAACTGTGCCAAGTTTCATTAATCTCCTGCTATGGGAAATGGGTCAGGACCATTACTAATTGCACGCCCCTCGTACATGTAGTATACTACACATAATACGAGTGAAAGAGTATGAGCTAGAATTAGCCCAACCAAATTGCTACAACTAGAATATTTTACAGAAGAATGATGTTTTTTGTGCTGGCTTTGAGAACACTCTAGCCTCCAATTTTGTCACCTTATTTCACCATCTATCTGCAGCTGTAGAAATTCGCAGTGTTGTGTTATGCAATATTTGTAACCTTGCCAGTCTTTGCATTCATGCTTGCATCCCGACTTTGCCTTGTTTACAAGTGTACAGCTCTAGTTGGGTGAAAGAGGGTTAAAGTTAAACAAGTAAAGAGCTTTAAGCTATTTCATGGCATTGCTTTTACTTCTCAGTTTCAGTTTCACTTTGTGTTCCTGTTGTGTTTAATGTGTGAATGTTGCATGAGTTCCATTCATGAATACTTTTCCCATCCTGTTGTATACTTTCTGTTTCATTGATTTACATGGTTAGACGGTAAGAAGAAAGTTAAAACAACACGTCTTTACTGTTTTGTGTTAACTGCAATTTCCTTCTACAGGCCTGATGAGTATGGCACCAACGTCCCAGAGTTTACACCTGCGTTCCGCACACGGCGCCCGCCCTCGCCCCGCCACACGACGGGCGCGCCAAACCCGCAACAAGAACCGCCTCTCATCGTCCAAGTCCAAGACATCGCCGTCCGTCCCTCCCATATCCGGTCAGGATGCGCTGACTGGTCTACTGCAGGGGTCGCACATGTCTGGGGCAGGTGGTGTTGCCATGTCAACTGTTTCCATGGCAGCGGGTCAGCTACAGATTCCCCACAGGAAGAGAGGGTTCGGGATGAGTCAGCGAGATCGGGTAGGTTTGGGGAAAGGTCAAACTGGAAGATTTTGAGTTTGAAAACTAGATTTTAGTTGTTTTGGTTAAAGTTGAACTTTCATTTCCAACGCAAAAATTTGGACTTACCCAAATTTCGACTCATTGACTGAAGTCTTTGTCAAGGAATTTTTAGTTCAAAATTTGATCAAGTTTTTTGTTTTTGTGTTGGAAATTAATTTATCCAGAATGACTTCTACCATCACAAATGTTAAGATTTTGGTTGATCATATCTCCTTATATAGTAGGTTTAAATAAGATTATGCTGTCCAATTATGGTGTTTTCTTTGTGTTCCTGGACAATTTTGTGCTCTCAAATTGCCTACTATAGTGTTGTCCTTGTTCTTCTGAGCAATTTTTGCTCCCTTATTGCCTAATATGGTGGTGTCCTTCTTTTCCTGGAAAATTGTCTGTGTCTCGATTGCCTAATATGGTGTTGTCTTTATTTTCCTGAACAGTCGAAGAAGCACAGCAGAGAACCATGTAAGTATCAAAGAATGGTATTCAAGTTATTAAATTAAATTAAAGTACAATTAAACTGAATTAGCAAAATTCCAATACTAGTAGCTTGCATTTTTGCAGGAAGCTTTTTTAAAGAATTGCAATCTTGTAATGCTGTCATTAATGGGAAAAAGTAATTTGAAACAGCATAATCTAAAGCATACTGTATAACAAATACATTTACATGACAGTCATATTATTATGTTTTCCCAAAGGAGAAAACATTGTTTTTGCTGGTGCATTTTTCTTCTTCCTAGCAGAAAAGGTTTAAGGAAAAGGCTGGGCTGTCTACCTGGGCTGGCTATCATGTCAGGCTACTTGGATACCCCCATTCATGGCCCCAATATTTCACTCCCACACACTACTTGGGGGGGGGGGGGGGAGCTTAATGCGTTGTATGCGAGTAGCTTGAAACAAGAATAGAGGGAAAACATTCTGCATTTTCGCAAAAAATGTTGCCTTTCTAGTTACTCAAGGTATTTGTTAGGGTTTTTTCTTATTGGACTGGTCCAGAAAAAACGGTCCTGAAAAAATCTGGTGGACCGGATGTTGGACCTATAAGGAAAATGAACAGATTATATGATCAGGCATGAACATGTTTTTGGGCTTACCGATCAAGGAAAATAACATAGGCGAAGTAGAGTAGTCTATAGTCATTTCTACCAAGTTTTACAGTCAATTGTACAGAGGCAGTTAGCCTTGTTGGTTTTTGAAATGCCAGTGGGAGTCAAATACTCCACAAAACAGATTTCTTTGCTGCAAGTGGACTCGGTCCATTGTTTTGAGTATCGTCTATTCACAAGTTCTCACGTACTGAATCAGGTCCATGTTCAGGTCCAAACCTGGACCTGATCCCCTGGACCTGTGCCTGAATTTTCTGTACTGGTACCCACCCCTTGTATCTGTCCATCTTGTTACAGTGGTGGGGAATACACCTAAAGACATGGATGTAGATTTTGACCACAACAAGTACAAGTGTCCAGTAGCCGGCTGTGGAAAGGCCTTCCGGAAAGAGATGGGACTTCTCTGTCACAAGAAACATTACCACGAGAAGAACAAGGTGTGTAATCATCAGCGTACAAAATACTTTTCTGAGCCAGGTTGCACAGTGTGCAACCTGGGGTAAAAATTAAGTTGCACAACTGAATTTCAAGTTGCACCACCTACAATTCACTAATTTCTGAAAAAAAGGTACAATACATTACATGTTTGGCTGATATGAAACGGAGCTGCCTCAGTCCATTTATTTCTTCCAAGTAGATTGACAACAAAATTGAGTTTCTGAGGTTCAAAATCTAAGTTGCACCCTGTGCAACCTGAGTTTAGAAGTAAGTTGCACCAAGCAAAAAGTGGTTGCAATGTGCAAGTGGGTGTTTTGCACGCTGAATCATGCTTGTTTTGACTGTATAAAAATGGTTGTTATAAGGTGAAACTGATTTGTTCTTGAATTTAGAAAAATATGATACCGAAGTGGAATGCCAACATTAAAATGTCTGTAAAGACTGTCTGTACCTTGTTTCACAGAGGAAGTAAAAATTTCTTAGTTTAGTGTTCCTCTCGGATGCCTATTTTCATCTTGTCACACACATGAAAATAAGTGCCTACCCTATTGGTAAGTGGATCAAACCTTGTACTAACAGTTTAAAAGTGGCATTACACATTAAAGTAGTGTTCTAGTACTGTGATACAGGCAACAAAAATAAAATTTCATTCTATCACCACAAATGGATATGATTCGGACATTTCAAGTGACATCTATCACTCTTCTTCAATGTCACTAGAAATAATCTCTAAATCTCATCCAGTTGCAGGGCTCGAAATTCATTTTTGGGAATAGGTGCACTGGTGCACCCAACCCAGAAAATTGGGTGCACCAAAATATTTTTGGGTGCACCACATAAAATAAACTAGAATATCAGAATAACCTAATTGCAAACCTACTAAATTGGTAATTTTAATGGAGCTCTTCAGAAATCGGAAGTACTATGACAGTTATTTCATTATCTTTATAACATATAGATGTCAAGAATATGGTGTTTACTTAGTATACTGACATCTTAACATACATCAGCCTATGAAAATATTTGGTGCACCCTGTGCACCCACGGAAAAACATTGGGTGCACAGCTCCAATTTTGGGTGCACTTGGGTTCACAAAACCCCAGTATTTCGAGCCCTGAGTTGTAAAGATTGAAGTTTGAATTAGACATATTCTTATTGTTAACCTGGATGTCTTACATTGATCAACATAAACAGATAATTTCTGTTTTCCAGCACGATAAAGACGACCTATCGGCCGGCCCATCTGGAGGGGAGGGGCCTGAGACTCGACCAGAGAAACGGGAGAAAGTTCTGAAGAGAAAGAAGGAGAAAAACTCATCTGGAGGTAAGCATCAGCACCTTTCATTCAGTATGTGTTCATTTGATTTAGAACTAAGTAAAATCTATGATAGTATAGATTGGACTACAAGACTGTTTCCTTTTGAAGCATTTTAACTGAAATGATGCTTTAGATATAACTGCAAATGCCCTTTATGTTTGCAGGTGTTTAAGTTTTGTGTTAGAGAAAAAATGTGATAAAATCATTTTAAGGTTGTGGTTGAAACAATGCGCCACCAGGCTATTGGGACCACTTAGTGGTCACTGTATACCTACTATAGGCAGGTTTGCCTATACAGTCAAACCTGTATTAGCGGCCACCTTTGCATAGCGACCACCTGGCCATTGCGGTCACTTTTTCTCTGTCCCTTGGATTTTTCCTATTGACCTAAGCATTAAGAAATGGTATATAGCAACCACCTCTCCAACACAGCCACACGATTTCTGGTCCCGTAGATACAGAAACACTGCATATTGCGAGGATTTGGAGTTCCCGACAGGGTTATTTTGGCGAATTTTCCAAAATTGTGCATGGCAATATCAATCATTTTCGGTAGATTTGACTTTGGCAATGTCAGTTGAATTTTAAGACGATCGAGACAATGTTTCCTGTCTATAGTGGCCACATTTGTCCCTTAAGTAGCTGCTATAGGCAGGTTTGACTGTACAGTATATATGATAATCATACCTCATTTCCCTTTTATCAGAGGGAAGAATCAAACACCCAAGCGAGAGTCGTACCAGAACCTCCAGCGACGGCAGACATCGCAACCCCAGCGAAAGCCGCTCCCGGCACCCAAGCGAGAGCCGCTCCCGGCACCCAAGCGAAAGCCGTTCTCGCCACCCAAGCGAGAGTCGCTCCCGCCATCCAAGCGAGAACCGATCACGTAATCCCAGCGAGACGCGTGGCCGACCTCCGGGCAGCAAGAACAGGGAGACGGCCGCGAGGCTCCCACGCACGAAGCGAGCCTCGGCCCCGCCCAAGCTGCAGACGTCCGGAGAAGGTGGGGCTTTAGATGGAGAGGATAGCAACGAAGCTGTGGAAGGTAAGATATTCAATGGTGTATAGATTGTGTTGCACAAAATAGTCAATAGGGCCCCCTGACATTGAGCCATACACCTCCAACTCAAAGAAACCATTCCCTTTCCTTGAGTCACCAATTGGAGCTCAGGATTCCTATTAGTAATCAGAATGAAAATCAGACCAATAGAAGCTCAGTATTTCTAGTCCAATAGGATCCCAGGATTCCTAATCAATATAAAAATCAGTCCAATAGGAGCCCAGGATTTTTCATCAATATGAAAATCAGTCCAATAGGAGCTCAGGATTCCTTATCAAAATAAAAATCTGTCCAATGGGAGCCCATGATTCTTTATCAATATGAAAATAGATGTGGTTTGTTTAACATCTTCCCAAACTTCCATCCAGACGTTCCCATGGAGATGGTACCCGACATGGAGGAGGAGGAGGAGCCTGAGGAGGTTGCCATGGAAACCGGTGAGGATGCAGAGGCTGAGGTCCCCCCTGTGGAGGATCAGGAGTTTGAGACTGGGGGGAAGGAGACTCTGAACCAGGACGAGGTGGTGCACTGTCTGTGTAACTACCCTGAGGAGGATGGCTTCATGATACAGGTAAATGTAAATGTAAATGTAAATGTAAATGTAACTACCCTGAGGAGGATGGCTTTATGATACAGGTAAATGTAAATGTAAATGTAAATGTAAATGTAACTACCCTGAGGAGGATGGCTTTATGATACAGGTAAATGTAAATGTAAATGTAAATGTAAATGTAAATGTAAATGTAAATGTGAATGTAACTACCCTGAGGAGGATGGCTTCATGATACAGGTAAATGTAACAGTCTGACAACAGTCTTGCTGCCTGTTATTTTAGTTATTGGGTTGGTCGAGGCAACAGCCAGGCAAGGGTCAGGAGCTGCTTCCATTTGACGCACTCAGGTGACCTCAATATGACAGTTATTGCCCCAGGTGCTGCCAAAGGACTGTAGGCTTAGAACTACTCACACCAGTCATGTCCAAATTCCCTCCAAGAAAGGGTTTTCAGTGAATGGTTCAGTTGGGACTTGCATTGGGTAGTGGCACGGCCGAGAGGTCAAAGGTTGTTTGGGCCATTTCAGGACGTTTTCACCATTAGATTCTTGGTGATTGTTTTTTTTTTTTGGACAGCAGAGATGACAGGCTTTCATTTGTTTGTGTCACTTTGTCAGAAAGTTGAATTATTTAACAGTTGTTTTCTCCTTTTTTTTTGTATAAGAAACCATTGTTAAGAGGCTTTATTTTGAATGACCTCTAATGTTAACGTTTGTGGTGTTTGTGTTCTATACAGTGCGAGGTGTGCATGTGCTGGCAGCACGGCATGTGTGTGGGCCTGACGGAGGAGACCGTGCCCAAGAAGTATGTCTGCTTCGCCTGCCTCAACCCGCAAGGTTAGTAGGGAAACTTCTTAAAGATTCACATGACATCCCAGATCCCAGAAAATTCCATCCATATTATTATCAAATTAACAAAGCCTTACTCTGAAGTTTCTTTGTGGTTTGCATCCAATGTTGTATGGCATTTGAAATATGAAGCCAGCGTGTTCTGCAATAATTGTCTTTGAAATTTTGGATCCTTACAAAGTGTTGTGATGTACTGATTTACAGCATGTCTCTGTGTTTGTGTCTTTCTCTCTCTCTCTCTCTTTTGTGCTGCAGATGTCTCGACAGGTATTTCTGATATTCTGCCTCTTGTCTTTGCACTTGAACATGTAGTGCTATGTACCTTAACACCTACATTGACTCTGGTACTGGACTTTCAAAACGTTAAGGTTTAGTTGAAAAAAAAAGTTTAAAAAAATGTTATAAACCAGTTTCAGACTTGCATCATTTTTCCCCTTTTTTCTTATTCATCTGAATTCTTCTATAGATGAAGAAAATTTGCACTTGGGAAAAATTGAATGTAAATGTTAACAGTTTTAATCTTTTTATGATAAATGTTACAAATCTAATTGTTACAACTAGCAAATAAATATTTACAGTTAGTCATTTGCTTATGGAGATGTTTTCTGTTTCAGGTCTACATAAAAACTTAAAAGGAGAAAGCGTTTAACTTTCTATTGGAAAATGTGTTTTCTATCTTATGTTTACGCAAGTGTCTCTTTGTCAAGGAAAGGCCACCATGTTTTTATTCCCCTTTCCAAAGCAGGCCAGAGACTCAGCGCACGCTACCTACACGACCAAGACTGGTTCAAACAGGGAATGATGGCACGGTTCTCCTTTGCCAAGCCACCCAAGGAGGACACATCGCGTTACGTGGCCGCTACGCATTCCCTGATGGGAGACATGTACTCGGTGAAGACGGCACTGCATAGCTTACAGAGGAAGATACAGATAGCAAAGTAAGGAATTTTCTGCGACTTTTAACTTTGACTTCTATGAGAGTCACAAAGTCTCTCATGCCTAGAATAGAGCTGCTGGGGTATGGACACTACAGAGGTACAGACACTGCTTAGCGTACGGACACTACTGGGTGTATGGACACTACTGGGGGTACAGACACTACTGGGGGTACGGACACTACTGGGGGTACAGACACTACTGGGGGTACGGACACTACTGGGGGTACAGACACTACTGGGGGTACGGACACTACTGGGGGTACAGACACTACTGGGGGTACGGACACTACTGGGGGTACAGACACTACTGGGGGTACAGACACTACTGGGGGTACGGACACTACTGGGGGTACGGACACTACTGGGGGTACGGACATTACAGGGGGTACAGAGGCAACAGCTACGGACACTACTGGGGGTACGGACACTACTGGGTTTACGAACACTACAGGGGATACAGACACTACTGGGGGTACAGACACTACTGGGGGTACAGACACTACTAGGGGTACAGACACTACTGGGGGTATGGACACTACAATGGGTACGGACACTATTGGTGGTACAAACACTACAGGGTTTTTTTTACTCTACGGGGGGTACAGACTCTACAAAGGAATTGTCAGAACCCGTTATTCTGATTATCGACAACTGCACACTCAATGCACTCAAAGTGCTTTCCAATTGTTTAAAGAAAGCCTGTGTGATAGTAGAACTCCATTTGATAGCCCAAGCTTTTACCCTGTCCAGAACACCTGTATCGTAGGTTATTTTGGCCTTAGTAGGTATAACATGGTTGTTGTTATTTTCCATCCAGAACATCGGACCACCCAGAGTTGATCCTGTGGAGCCGTAGATGGGAGAAGGAGATGGAAGATGAAGAGGAAGATGAAGAAGACGGTCCACAGGAAGACGAACAGCCCCACTCTCCTCAGGACACCTCCATGGACACGGAGGATGGACAGAACGAGACAGTCCCTCAGGAAGAGGGAACGAATGAGGCAAAATCGAAAGAAAGCAGCAAGTTGGATCAAGAAAGTGTTGTTGTCAATGGAGATGCGAATGAGAATGAAGCGAATACTTCTGTAGAACAAATTCCCCTGGACATTAAAGTTGCTGATAGCAACAGTGGCAGTCCACAAAGGTCAAATAACACAGAAAGAAGAGATCAGTCAAGTTTGCAACAGAAGCAAGACGAAACTGTGTTCGAAGAAGAGAAAAGAAAGTCGGACAGTCCTAGAACGGAGCGAGACGTATCGACAAAGACGCCAACAGTACCAACCACTACTTCTCCAGAAACGCAAAAGACATTGATCGCAGCAAAGGAAACCCAAGAGAAGGCTCAGCCATCCGTTAGTCAGAAGTCCTCTGATCATGTAGAGCAGCGAATGAGTCCAGCTGAGACACAAAAGTTGACAACATTCGCTTCAGAACAAGCAAAGCCACAACTGGTTGCTTCAAGCAATGAGAAAGACAAGAGTCAGGTATGTATTTGTTTATTTTTTTTTGTTTGCTTTGCAGAGCTGGTATACTGTAAATGCATTTAAGTTCGCGGGGATTTAATTTCGCGGTAGCGGGAAAACGGACTTTTCGCGGTGGATTTAATTTCGCGGTAACACCATAGACTGTAGTCTAATACCATCATAGAAAAATATTCGCGGTGGTTTTAAGTTCGCGGTGAAGTGGTTACCGCGAAAACCGCGAACATTAATCCACCGCGAACATTTCTGCATTTACAGTACTGTCCTAATGTCTGTAACAAGTTTGGTAAAACCAGACTGTAATGTTTGAACCACTCATTCTAGGATAGACTCCTACTGTTTTTGATACGTGTGGTGGTTCTTTAACGTGCACAAGGTGTGGCTCCTATCACATGGGGCCTCTGGCTTAACATCCCATCAAAAAAGCTGTCTCTAACCGAAGCTAGGACCTCTGGGTCGAGTGAGAAAAATATTGTAACAGTGATAAGTGCCTAAGGAGTAATTGGGAGTCACTGTGTATATTTGATTGATTGATTGATTGATTGATTATTTGATTGATGTTATCAGGAGAAGAGTCTGGTGAAGGAGGACTCCCCGAGCAAGTCTAGTTTGAGTGACAGCTGGGGCGATCACTCGTACAGCCGGCCGTGCACGCCGGTGGAGCGCCCGACGGTGGCGGAGAGCCGGCTGGAAGACCTCGGGGTGGAGACACAGACACAGGAGGAGGGGAGACTTCTCATGGCTGGGGCACTCGCACAGGTGTGTGTGTGTGTGTGTGTGTGTGTGTGTGCTTTCATTTCCAAGCATATCCTACGTGGCAAGACAGTATCATAAGCTGGGGAAGGAGTTTAGCCAGCAGAGGAGTAAATTGGCCACGCGGAATCTGCCGCAGGACGGAAAAACTCAAAGGCTATTATCAGCCTATCGTTACCTAATCAAACTCTACTCAAACATGGCCAATTTACTCCTCTGCCGGCTAAACACCTTCCCCAGCTTATGTTACTGTCTTATGCCACGCAAGATCTGCTTGGAGATTATGCTTTCTTACAAATAGATTTATCTTTTTTTTAAATAAGGTAAGGCTGTCAGAGATAGCAGGCCTCACCCCCTCATAAGTCCATAATAGATAAGTCCATGGTCACAGTACAGAGGTGGTAAAAAAATATCATATGACATATACTAGAATGCCAAAGTAAATCCCAAAGTCAAAGAAGAACCAAATGAAGAATGTATATTTTCGTATACCATACCCTGTGGTTCAGTCATTTGTTCAAGCTTCCTGACCACCTTCATAATGAAGGCAACTTTTATTTGCACCCTCGCATCAGTTTTTAGGTTGCCTAAGGATGTCACCCATACAATAAATTCAACTTGGCATAAAGGAAGAAAAGAACAAGTTGTGCGGGTGAAACTTGTGAGGTGCAGCTAATTTCTTACATTATGCTGGAAAGTGTATTTGTACTATGTACATGTAGCCCTGTCTTAGATGTATCCTGCTTTATTTTCTCCAGACTGCAGATAGAGTGGAAAGTTTGCCGACAGATGGTCCTGACTACACGGCTGGGGTTCCACTAGAGTCTGGGCATGGATTATGGAGACAACCGGAGGTCAGTCGTCTTTTACCATCATTGGTTTACTGGTAGATGTAATTTGAAAAGAGCCCTTGAATACTTGTACATATATACCATTCAAGTCTAGAAGCCTGTTGAACTAACTATAAATGGACAATATTAATTTATTGCCCATCAAATACCATAATTGTATACCTCTTCAACTGTTGTTCCATAATGTTCGTTCAATATACATGTACCACCAGTCTTTTGATACCTCATAATTACTACAAAACTGTATGCATCTATTGTTTTATAAAACAGTGCACTTTTTGTATTTGTCTATTGTCTACAAAATATAAAACCTTGTTGTAGAAATGATTTTGAAGTTCAAATCAGTTCTGAATCTCTTAGACACACAGTCTGAACTTTCTGCTTTTTTTTCAGCCTACAACAGTTGAACCCTCCACCAGCCAATCAGAGGAGGTGACTGATGGTGTCGCCATGACGACCAGCAGCTTGACCAATCAGGACCAGGTTGCACCGTTCTCTTGCGAGGTGAACCTGCTGGACCACATCTGTGAGATGCAGGACGATGTGGAGAAACGACTAGAGATGATGGAGCAACACATCATTGGTCAGTTCTTATACTGTAACAGTAGAAGCTAGTTAATTGCACAATGGATTACTGCACAGTAGGGGTTTGCCCCAAGTTCTCTGTATGATTTATTGACCCTGAAGGATGCTTACTTTTACTAACTGAAGGGACCACCCTGAAGAAATAAAAGGTGTGGGTTCTGGTTCAGTGTACTGGTACAAGTCTGATTTTTTCTTGTTGGACTGGTCGGGAAAACACGGACCTGAAAAAAAATCAGTGGACCAGATTTTGGGCCAATTAGAAAATGAACAGATAATTATATATAGGCATTCACGTGTTTTGGGGCTTGCTGGTCCAAGAAACTAACAAGAGTAGAGTTATAGTCATTTCTACCAAGTTCCTACAGTCAAATGTAGAGTCATTTATCTAAAGATATGATAAAAGGCCAGAGGGAGTCGGAAACTCCATCAAACAGATTCATTTGTAGCGAAATGGACCATTGTTTTGAGTTTCACCGATTCACAACTTCTCTCAGAGAATTAGGTCCGTACCGTAAGATATGGACCGGTTAGAACGCCGATATCAAACGTAAATTGATATACATGTAAAATATCGTATAAACTATGTCTCTACTACTACTACTACTAGTACACATGTAGTACAAGCGGTAAGATGTTTAAACTATAGGTTTAAGCAGTTTAAACAGTTGTTTTTGTTCCATCACAGCTCTAGAGACAGCCTGCGAGGCCCCGGCTACAACACGGGAGGGTCAGGACCCCCTGCACGACAGGTCAAAGGTCAAAGGTGAAATCAGACGACTGCTGAGTGACCTGAACAAAGTGCAGCTGTTGGTTGGCATCACCCAATAACCATTCAATGTAGACCCAAGTTAACATCGAAATGCCGTGTCTAAGTTTTGTTAGTCACAATATGAGTCTCCTAAGGCCTAGAAAAACAATGCTGGTTTCCTGACTGACCCTAGCAAAGACTTGCCGACACTAGCCTTTTTGCGTGTAGGGGAGGTCGATTTATGAACCATTTTGGTCGGAGGGATTAAAATGTTGTTGACATGTTTTTGGACATGTTTTCTTCTCATTCGGTTGCAGTAGAAAATTGTTTGTGCAGTGTTTATCCATATGATTCCGGCCCAGGCTTCACACCCTAGAGAGCCCCGCTATCCGTATAAACTATAATTAAGATTTTATGTTGAATATGACCATCTCCTGATGATTTACAACATTTCAATTTTACAATAATATGATAATTATTGTTAAACTGTATTTGTTGGATCACTTTGACAGAAATCTTTGAAAATGACGAGAGATAATACCTATCTCCCAACCTTAATTTTTCAGCACCGTAATTGGAAACTCAGCATTTATTATCTTTGCCTAAATCTTCAAAAATGATTTATTAGCTATTTCTAACGTACAGTATATGAAATATACATGATATATAGTGTTCAGACGATACACTTCAAGTTGCAGGTATTAAAGTAGCTATGACACAAATTGCATTGATACATTGTAAGGTTTTCAACTATATGTTAACTGTATGTCTAGTTTGAAGAATATTTTGATCTTGCTATATGTACTTTGCTTGTCAAAGTAGCAATATGCAGACTTCTACATCATGATGGTTTGATAGCTTATTGCTCTGTGAATACAGCAAAGATTTGTATGAAGCAAAAATATTGGTCCATGTGGAAAATAGGAAAGGAAAGAAAGCTATTTCATTGGCTGAAGTAGAAATGAGATTTTTCACATATGTTAAATTATATATAAAGTTGTTAGATAATTTTGTTTCTGTGATTGTCTTTTCCATGATGCCTTGCCTTGCTTGATCTACACATGTACATACTTGAAGTTTTGTAGGTATGAAAAGACATTGATGTTTCATGTTGGCTCCTGTGTGTTTTGTCTAAACACTTCTAAGCTAAGTCAGCTTTTTCTAAGATTTTTTGCATGACTGTGTGTGTATCTTTGTGTCTCTGTGACTGAATGCATGTGTGTGTGTGTTAGAAAGTGTGTGTGTTCAAATTTGCCTAAATATGCTAAAATAAGCCTATCATAATTAACAGTCGCAATGTCAAAGAGATTTAGCTACAATGCCAAACAGTCACAATGCCAAACAGTCACAATGCCAAACAGTCACAATGCCAAACAGTTACAATGTCCAAGACATTAAAAGCTGTTTGCATCTTGGACAGTCTTCATTTACTACATGTATAATGCAGCTAAGAATATTTTAACACACACACAAAAAAACATTTTAAAACGTATTCAACATACAATGAATGATTTATTGCCAGATGACAATTAGATATGGCTTCAATCAATTATCAAGTTACATACTTGCAACAAGGACGTATGTATTGGTCTGATCACAATTTGTACCTTATACTACAAGTTATAGTACTTAACACTGGTTGTCACATTTCTATCTTCAACATAGGATAAGCGCAATGAAGTGGTTTCAAACTCTTACAGTAAAACCTTCCAACTTATACAATGTAAACATAAATCAATTTCCAAACTGTGTTCAACTATATATCTATATACTATATAACCTTGCTAACCAAAAATGCAAACTAAAACACCTTCTATCTACAGAAATACTAGAGGCAAAACCTAAACATGGAGCCAATCTTATCTATATACATCTCTTGAATGTCTACGAATTGTGCATTACAACATTCTAACCATTTCTTACACAAATGCTTAAATATGTAGTATTCTTCATACTTAAGCTAAGACTCTGCATTCATCATAATTGCAAAGTATAACAGACCATTCCTAACTGTCATGACTTAATGCTCTAGCCATATTGCATTTTGGGTCAATACATTTCTATAAGCTAGTTCATGGTTTGACCTACACATGTGCATTGAGATGCATCATGGGTATATGTCAAAGGTGAAGGCCCCAACAGTTCTTTTCTAGACCATGACTAATACATGTCAGACATGTTTTGTTTATGTTTCAGGGGGCTTGAACTTTGACACATACATAGTAGGTGGTAGTAAGGACTTAGTACCTCCTTGGTTTGTGAGAATTTTTATATCAGCTAAAAACAATAACTTCTTAAATCTATATGTGAGCTTATCTCTAATTATAATAGCTGTCTATAAATAAGTAAGAGGTAATTTGGCATTATTGCATCTCTAAGACAAATTGCAACAATTTGGTACATAATATTATGATGATTAAATCAAAACTCTTGAAAGAGAAACCAGCAACAATGTAGAAATTTTATCTTAATAATACTCTGTTGACTTCCTAAAAAGTTTCATGGCAATCGTTACAGATCTAACTCAAGATAAAGTTCCTGAATTAATATCAGAAAGCATGCTGAACTTATTCTTCAGCAGTAATACATGAACAAGGCACTATTGCACCATTCGCACAGTCAGGAAGGCACACTGTCATAACTTTTTTATGTAGTGGCACATGTAATGTATCTGATAGCATTCATTCAGTGTTCTACAATGTCATCTAAAAAAACTAATAAAATAATTTCACAAGTCATGATAAAAAAAATTGAAAACATTGTATGGGCATTGAAATCAAATCATCTTTGAATTAAGATTGCACAAGTATTGGTTCCCTGTATTAGACACCTGCAGTCTAAATAAACATTCTGTCTATTTATGATTTGGTCGTCGGATTAAAGACCACAGGTACAGTAATGCTAAGGACACAACTCTCCATACGTGCAAATACGTGCTGTCTACATGCCAAAATGTGAGCAATCTTTTGGGATCCGTAAGTGGTAAGTACCGCCTCCGTACAAACTCGTAGGGAATCCGACAGATTTGGGAGCATGCAGACACGCCGCAGATCTTTACGTGCAGGCAAAACTTTGTGTGCCATCGGGCTGCGGTTTCGCCCCCCGTACGTGCCAGTACGGGCAACACGTCTGCCCTGTACAGCCTGAACGTTTTCAGAAATACGTAGCCTTCCCAAAAAAACGTATGGACAAATTGCACGTATGGCGGGTTGTGCCCTTAGCTTAACTCACGGTTATAGGTCCAGTCATAGACTTTTCAAGTTAAAACTTCTATGCCTGTACCTGTACCTGATGTTACAGTCAGGTACACATCCCTACTATGTAACATGAGAAAGGCACATTTATCACACTATTCTATTTAGTGGCACATCTGCAATATCATCAGCTAAAAACATTTTGTTAAAATTTCCACATAGCAAACAGTTAACATTTCCACAAACAAAACATTGTACAGAATAGAGTCAAATGGAATAGAGTCAAAACCGTGCAAGTCAGAGTCAAACAATCCTAACCACAGTAAAGAAAAAAGCGAAGTGGTACGGTCACATGTCACGGTCATCAGAACTACCCGAAACTATCCAGAAACTGCCCAGGGATGGAAAAAGAGAGGTAGACGACAGAAAAGATGGGGGTATATTAATATCAGAATGGATAGGCATGACACTAAATGAAATACACAAAGAAAAACAGAGAAGGGTGGAAAAACTGGTAGCTAGATCTCTTGTGGTGCCCCAACAGTCAAATAGTTCGTGTGATGAGAGGGTGAGAAAGAGTCAAAATCTAAACAGTGGTAAAAAATTCCATCATCCAAAGAGTCCAATCTAAACTGTAAAGAATTCTCCATTACATAAGAGTTTAAAATCTAAACGGTGGTCAGAAATTCCACATTACAAAGAGTTAAAGCAGTATGGCTATCCTCAGAGACTTGGTCCGTTCCGTGCTTCTCTATGTAACACTGTCTGGCTGCTTCTCTCAGCTCTGCTGCTAATGTTTTCCCAGACTGGTCCACCATAGCTGTGAACACACCATCTCTGTCCTGTAGTAGAGCATGTGACTCTCCTAACTCCTGTACTCGACCCTCCTGTAGGACCTGTGTTCATACAAGGCACAACAACAATGAATTATAAAACATCTTTAACAATGTACCTAACATTCAAAACAACAACTGTACATGACCCTCCTGTAGGATCTGCGTTGATACAAGGCATACCAGCAATGAAGTATGAATCTTTAACAGTGTACCTAACATTAAAAAAACTCCTGTACGATTCAACCCTTCTGTAGGACCTTGTTGATACAAGGCATACCAACAATGAATTATAAAACATTTTTAACAATGTACCTAACATTCAAAACAACAACTGTACATGACCCTCCTGTAGGACCTGTGTTGATACAAGGCACACCAGCAATGAAGTATGAATCTTTAACAATGTACCTAACATTCAAAACAACTCCTGTACCCAACCTTCCTGTAGTACCCGTGTTCATATAAGGCACACCAACTTAATGACAGGTATCTTTCAAAACAAGGGCTAACAAGACTTAAAAGAATAATTGTTATATTTCAGTTCACATATATCCAGTTTCATTGTGATTCATTATTTATGCAAATAAGATTTTAATTAACGTGTTAATTGGTCCCTTCCTGTCAACTCTACAGTGAACATGCAAAAACATCTGTCAGACAGGCAAATCGGAAAATTCGTCCTGTGAATTAGTGGCCTCTTCCGTTGACCCCATGACCTGTCATGTCTGGTATTTCTGTTACTTCCACATATCTGATTTTTGCAATTTTACACCATCTTCCCACTCACTCTACTGACGTTATATCTAAATTGCTATGGACACAGAACAATAACAACAACAAATTATAACAGTTTTATGATAAAGCATTTATGCCGACAATCCCTTACCATGATCCTATCGGAGTCAATGACAGTGTTGAGTCTGTGGGCTATCGTTAACACTGTGCAGTTCTTGAACTTCTCTCGGATGGTTTCCTGAATCAGCTGGTCCGTTCTGTAATTGACAACAAGGTAGATACATAATTATACATGTTTCGTAACCTATGGCTGGAATTAAGCAATGTAAGACACTCTTTCTTCTAGACAATTATTAGTTATAGCTTACCTCTAAGTAAAGCTACATGTAACATAAGGGGCACACTACAGTTTATTTGGAGTTTCAATTGGAGGCGACACACCCTAAAGTCTAGCGGCCATCTCTACCAAGAAATTATCCTGAGCAAAATAACTACATGGGGTGAGAGGATATTCCTTCAGCTACAAGACCAACTGAGTTCCGATTTCGATAGGACACGGTATTAGAAGGTGAAGCCATTGCTTTCCTGGACTGAAAAGTGGCCTGCTTACTAATTATTGTCACTGAGACAGCAACCCTGGTAAAAGTTGTTATTTTGTTATTGGGTGGGCAGCCAGGGGCTAAATTGCGAGGAGCTTACAATAGGCGGGGCTAAATCACAATTGTCTGGAGCGAGCTGCCATTCGGCGCCACTCAGGTGACCTCAATACGACAGTAATTGCCCCAGGTGCGGCTAAGGTACTGTAGGTTTTGAACCACTCACACAGCACCATCGAATATGTGGCAGGTTCTTAAACGTGCCTGGGGTATGGCTCTCCCTAGACATGGGACCTCCATTTAACGTCTAAAAGAAACTAGTCTAAATGAATAGATGAATATCTACAAACCTTGGGTCTACATTTGCAGTTGCTTCATCAATGATCAGAATCCTGTTTCTCCTAAGCAGAGCCCTGGCTAGGCAGACCAGCTGCCTCTGGCCCACACTGAAGTTAGTCCCAGATTCGGCCATCTCAGATTCCAGCTTTCCCTGCAACTCGTTTACAGCCTGTTTCAGCTGGACCTACAAGAAAGTACAACGGTTCAACATTCTAGTTTGGAAATAGGTGTCGTGGTGCACCTAACCTAAAAAATTTGGTGAAAAAATTATAGAAAAAATTATAAAATTAAAGTAGAATGCAGCAAAAACCAATTACAAAGGTTTAATAATTGACTCTCATTGAACAGTGAGTGTATCATTATAATAAATCATAAGATATTGTTAGACGTGCTGTACACCTTAACTGTTGTTATAAATTTCAAAAGAAATTTTAAAATATACAGCAAGGTTTTTGCCTTATTCTAGCACAACTTTCACAATCTAAGGAAGATTTTAGTGGTAGATGGTTAAGAGTAAAAAGAATAATACAACTTATAAGTTAGAGACTATTTTGGAACTGAACCTAAACGTTATAAGGTCTAGTCCAGTGTACAGGTACATATATGCAGCGCTTAATATTACTACCATTACCTCCTCTATGGCACTCCAGAGTTGCAGGTCCGTGAAGTCGTTGAAGGGATCCAAGTTCCTCCTCAGTGAACCAGAGAACAACACAGGGTCCTGGGGGATGACGGAGATTTTCTTCCTCAGGTCGTGGAGTCCGATCGCGGTGACGTCCACCCCGTCTATCCTGACGGTTCCTCGTGGTTCTGCCATCCTGAATAACATCTGCATCAGGGAGCTCTTCCCTGCACCTGTCCTGCCTACTATGCCAATCTAAGGGGGAAAAGTATATGAAGCAATGTTAGAAACCCTTTCCTAAAAGCAACATCTAGGTTAAGGTCCCATATGCCAAATGGCAGTTACTGAAGCAACTGGATATGATTTGGGAAACCGATTCCACAACCGTATCCAGTTGCTTTAGCAACTGCTACTTGGCATATCTTATTCTGGATGTCTAACTTTCATTGACATTTAAAAATACAGCATAGGATCGATGTGTTCAAAAATTTGCATTTTTCCAGCTATTGTAGAATGAAATTTGTTATCAACTTCTCTGGATAGTTTCAAAGAACACTTGCAGATAGATGTGCAAAAGTTAGGTGTAACGGGTCGTTCGGTGTAATATAACCAGCTGCTGCCGCGCCGCGTGCCTGCAAAGCTGGTGTGTTACTAATAGATATTATTAGCTCAAGATACAGACGTATGATGGTCCGCTAGTTTTTGAGTTCATGTGGGCAGTAGGTTGTAAACCACTGTGTCTTATTTAAGATCACAGTATTGGAAGGCAGAGCCCATCCCTCTCCTTCCACTGCCTTTTACAGAAGTCAGTTACCCATTTATACACCTGGGTGGAGTTTGGAACACCATGCAAAGTGCCTTTCCCAAGAACCCAATGTCTAGCCAGGAATTGAACCTGTGACCTCTCGATTTCGTGTCCACTTTTCTATCCCCTCAGCCATTGAATGCCACTACCTGATTTAACAATTAATGACGAAAAGGCCCTTGATCCCAACCTTTCCTGCGGACGTATTATGGCACACAGCTGAGACCATCAGGCCTTTCTTCAGTATACCTGATTAAACAAAAAAGCCTTGAATCCAAACCTTTTCCTGAGGACGTATTACGGCACACAGTTTCTTGAGAACGTCGGGCCCGTCTTCGGAATAGGAGAAGGAAGCAGCCTCTAACTCGATGCCTCCGCACTGAGGCCAGTCCCGCGGAGGTTTTGTGCCGGTTGTCAGCGGAGCTTCAGGTTCCAGTTTGGTGTAAGTCACGACCCTTTCTGCTGATGTCATCTGGGGAGTAAATACTGTAATTCCTGATTTTTTTCACTGTACTTTTATCTTCACGGTTTTCACTGTGACGACTGTAACATGAACTTATCATTACAGAAACAAATAATTCACAGACTTTTTTATGTGCACATGCTGCCATCGTAAACATTTAGTTCCGAGAACAAGTTAAATTTTCTCAGACCGTGAAAGTTTGGTACCAAGAAGACAAAGTGAATTACAGTAGATAGGAAGGGTTATCTCAGCAGTATGGGTGGGTACTGGTATGTTGTACCTGTATACAAAAAGACATGTTTTTTTCCATTGCAAACACCAACAAAACAGGATGCTCTCAAAAGCGACTTTAGGGCAATCTGACATTTAACAAGTACAAAATACATGGAATTGATAAACAGTGCTTAACAATGAACTTGGGATACCAAGTAATGTGCCATACAAAATTTCAGTGACACTTTTTCATGAGTAATTCATTGACAACATTTAACATTTAACAATTGACAATGATTCAAATAGCTCGCTAATTCTCATAGAAAAAGGCAAACAGAAACTCTTGAGACACTGAACAATATGAAGAGGAAGGCGTCTCTTGAGCGAACATCTCATACCAGATTCTCCACCTCAGCGCTCTGCCGTACCACCCACTGGAAGAACCCTGTGACCATGATAGCGTACGTCACTGACAGGCCCACGAGGCCTCCATCTAGCGCTGGAGAAACAAGCAATAACAAAAATATCAAAGTTTCTACTGAGACAACATTATGTATTAACACATTATAAACATGCGCAAAGATGCAACAAATGTCACCAAACTATGTTTGACCCACACTTCATGTCAGTTATTATTATCAATCATTTCTGCTCATACTTCTGTTACCAGCACATTTATATAATACCTAATCAAGGTTGTGGTTTAATGAAACATTTTGGTCAAAATTGGTCTCAGTTGCTTCTAGGAAGAAAGGAAAAAAGGAGGAAGGAAGGAAGGAGAAAAGATGAAAGGAAAAAACAAGGGAGCAAAGAGGAAGGAAGCAAAGTAGAATGAAAGGGAAAAAAAGAAAAATGGAAGGAAGGAAGGAAGGAAGGAAGGAAGGAAGGAAGGAAGGAAGGAAGGAAGGAAGGAAGGAAGGAAGGAAAGTAGAAACTAAGAAAGGAAGGACAGTGGGATGGAAGGACAAAAGATGGAGGGAAGGCAGAAAGGACAAAAAGATGGAATTTAGGAAGGATAGAAAGATGGAAGGAAGGAAAAATGAAGGAGGGAAAGGAGGAAACAAGGAAGGAAAAGAAAGAATTGAGGCAGGAAAAAAAGAAGGAAGGTTTAAAGGAGTTTGTCAAAGAAATGCCCACCTTGTGAAGCAGGTACACTACAGACGGTCACAGCTGTCACAAACAGGGAGGCGAGGAAGTCGATCCTGACGCTCATCCAGCGGGAACCGGCCAGGAACAGGAACCAGGCCTCCGAGTGAAGGTCCTGGTGAGCATCAAACTCCTGCTGGAAACTCTCCTGGGCACCGAACGCTCGGATGGTCCACAGGCCTTGTAGGGTGGCCGACAGGTGGGAGAACACTGGGCTACGGGCTTGAAAGCAACACAAGGTATTAGTGCCCCCTAGCAAAAGAGAATGGTACTACATGCACATGGTCCTAGGATCTTGAGGCAGACAGAACATTGGGCTACCAATTAGAAAAAAAGCAGGACAAAAGTGCCCGTGGCAAAAGAGATGGTACTACATGTAAATGTTTGTATAATGAATTTTTATCACTGGCTCCCATAAAGCATTAGATATGCATACAGCACACTAGGCTATGGGCTAGAAAACAACATCGGATATTAGTGCCCCCTAGCAACAACAGATAGTACTACATATAGTTGGTCCATAGGCCTTGTAGGGTGGCAGACAGGTGGGAGAAAACCGGGCTACGGGCTGGGAAACAACACAGGGTATTAGTGCCCTCTGGCAACATCAGATGGTACTACATGTACATGTACATGGTCAACAAGCCTTGTGGTAGACAGATGATAGAAGAAATGGCTAGGAAAAAACAGGATATTGATGCCCCCTGGCAAAAAAGAATATCTTTGTCTAATGCAACAGGATATGCAAATAGCAGGAAATAGAAGATAGATTTGAAATAACCTTTTCTTGGACCTTTGACCTAACTTCTTGTCAGTCTTTCCAACATGCCCAACATGTGAATTTTGACCTCCAGTTTGACCTCCACTTCTTGTCAGTTGGTGGGGACACCAAAATGGACACACAAGCAAACACACCAACAAACACATCCAAAACAAGACCTACTGGTTCCCTCCAGTCGTTTGATGTCCCTGGATGTGCTCAGGTAATATTTCCTGATGTAGATGAACAGCAACAGCAGAGGAATGGTGGGGATGAACACCCAGGGGTTGATGATACCAGCCAGAACTATGATCCCAAAGATTGCCAGAAACCCCTGAAAAACACAAGAATAACTTCAATAAGATCATATTGAAATTGCTTGCCAGGCACTTTTTTTTAAAAATCAGCTTCGTAGGGCCTGATGTTATACCATCATGAAGATGAAGAGCGGCCCATAGCGATAACTGTAGCAGCATTTCTCCTCCCTAAGTCAGAAACATCAAGCTTAGGCAAGCTTGACTTCACTGACTCATTTTACGTGCGTGGGGTGTGACTCTCCCCATACACGGGACCTCCATTTACGTCCTATCCGAGGGATGGCCTAAGCCGAAGCTAGATACTCATTTTTTCACCTGAGTGAGGTGAGGAAAGTCATGTTAAGTGCCTTTCCCAAGGTGACAAGATCGGCAGCCGCATGTGAACCCGAGACCTCTCGGTCTCGAGGCAAACATGTTGCCGCTGCGCTATGCGATCTCACATGTAACTACGATTCATAACTCAAGTCACTTGTCCCTTTTATTGAGTCACATGCTCAGAATAATTGAATCACCACACCAAAAGAAGGCTGACAGATGTGTGCACAAAAATTTGAGGTGAGCAATTTGCTTGTGTTGAGTGAAATTTATAAATCAAATGTACAAACTCCAAAATAGATCGTACCGTCACATGAGTTTTCATGCAGCAGTGAGAGTGCTGTTTCTTGCTTGACAGAAACAGCAAGGGACTTGCTACCCTACAGTGTATGGGCCACTATAGGGTTCAAATGAACCAACAAATGTCCTTCTCAATTTATAGTCATGGCATTTATGGATAAATTTGTAAAGATTACCTCAATAAAGTCAGTGAATGTCCACGGAAACATGTCGTCTAGCTGCCCAATGTCTTTGGAGAAACGATTCAAGATCCGTCCTGGGAAAGAAAATAAACAAAAATGGTAACTGACACTCAGCTATCTCACATTTGTTGTCTTTACTGTCATGTACATACATTTTTATTGTTTTACCCGGTAATATTACCAGTGAGATACATGCATTTTGTTGCCACTGGAACAAACCTTGTGAGTTTCATGACAAATTAAACTGATCACAGGTTGGTTATGACTTTTGTGTACTTTTTTTTAAGAACATGTATTCTTTTAATGAACCTTCAAAATTTGCATGTTATCAATTCCTAGAATGGCTCTCAACTACAACAACATTGGAGCCAAGCCAAACCATACTTCCAATTCTTCAAGCATCCTATTACACCACTTCTACCATATACCTACATCTGTTTTAATGGATGTAACAAAAGTGTTGATTGGCAGCTGATGCACTCACCCACAGGATTTGTGTCGAAGAACCTGATTGGAGCCCTGATGATTGCGTTGAACATGTCGTTATGGAGGTTTTTCGAAGACTGGACCGTGATGTAGAAAAGGTGCCAAGTTTTGACGAGACTCAACAACAGGGCGACTGCCGTCAGTCCAGTGAATATGTAGATGTAGAAATGCATATTGGGCGGATCCGGAGATATAGAAAGGGCTGTCGAGTTTCCTGTTGTGTTTGCAAAGTCTACGACGTCGGAACCATTCAGGAATGTTGCATTGTAGCCATTTCTAGAGACAGGCCAGTTGTCTGCTGCCGCACGATACTCCTCTTCGTGTCTGGCCCTGTGTCATGGACAGAATTGACGAATAAAATCGGTTTAGGGAATGAATGAACTTCAAGAAAGAATCACTTGGATCTCATAATGGAGTCAATTTTTTTTTTCTTCAGCCAAACTTTTTTTTATTTTCAATTCACATGCTTGCATCAGTTTCAGATTTCCCTGAGGAATCCATTTATCAATAAAAAAAATTGTGATGATCCGTTTATTCTTCTTTAGTTATTCTCCTTCACAGTCTGAAACTATACCAGCTCCTGCAGTTCCAAAAAGCCGCTAGAAGGTCCAAACCTGCACCATATTTCTCTGCCCAATAGCTATCTACCACTCAAACACCAGGACTGTAGCATGTCCAGAACTTGAGAAATCAAACTCGGAAGTTCCACTGAAGTACCAGAGCTAGCAGCTAGGGACCCCAAAATCTAATCGTTTCAAGGTTTTCATCAAGACCTACCCACATACCAGACATCAAATTGAATGCAATCCATCTAGACATTCCAGAGTTAGGCTGGTCAACTACAAACACACAGACCCTACAGTGCCTTATAGATAGTATCAAAGCTGGCAAAGGAGTATAGCCGGTCGGTGCCCGTTTAACTCCCTTGGCCGGCTATCTCAAGGGCCGACTAGACAACATAACCTTCTAGCGAAGGTAAGAAACATGGTCTGAGTAGTCTCCAAGCACACCCTATGGTGCCTTAGAGATAGTATCAAAGCTGGCAAAGGAGTATGGGTGGCCAAAGGGAGATAGCCGGCCAAAGGAGTCAAATGGGCACTGGTGCTGGCCGGCTATACTCCTTTGCCAGCTTTGATACTATCTCTAAGGCACTGTAGGGTCTGCTTGGAGACTAGGCCTGTAAAATTGATGAAAAATACTGACAGAGATATTTTCATCCCAATTGGAACACAACCTGGCTTACCAATATGCTAGCCACCAGTCGGCTATAAAGTAGATGATGATGTAGCCAGAGTTCGCCACTATGGCAAATAGAGTTCCCAGAACACCTGCACCAGCTTTGAAATAGTCTTTGTACACGGTCCATCCCACAGAGCCGGTCATCCTGTCTTCTTCCTCAAGCAGGGGGACAGACACCTCCTAGGGATGGGTACAAAAGATAATTATGATCCAGGTGATTGTTTAAGTCAAGGCATGACATAAAGTTAATTATACTATAAAGTGTTATATTTTACCAATTAAAATCTTTTAAGCTTATTAGCTAGGAGATAGTATCATGTGGAATATTGTATGTCATTTGAAAATTAATATTTTTATCCATTACAAATCAAATTCTTCAATGTCACTTACACCATACCTCCTACTCCATGAATCATCTCAATGAAATGTGGCTTGTGAGCCAATCTAAGGTTTTCATGAATAGTAAATTCTAAGGCTCAAACAAACAAGCAGACAAACCTCTTCTTCAGCATCTGACTCCGCAGACTTGGCACTTGAAGCTTCAGAGAAGGTTCGAGAACGGACTTGTCTCCGAGACGAGCCCTTTGACAGCTGACGGTTCAGCTTCCTCCCATCCTCCTCATCTTCCTGTTCCTCCTCTCTTGCCATCATCTTGGCAAAGTCAATCCCTGACTGGAGAAGCTCACTGTAGGTTCCTAATGTTACTTGCTCACCCTGGAGGGTTAAAAAATAGTCATGTTTACTTCCACGGAATGGAAACGTATTGTTTTTTTTTGTTTCCTCCTCTTCTTCCATTTCAAACAAGATGGCTGGGAACTGGTATCTAAAAAAGTAGGAGGCACATGGTGTTTGATACAGCAATGTAGCAAGTGGCAGGACAGAGTTTGAGGGGCTGGTTGCCATGTATAAGAATCAATTTTGCTTACACTCAATGCTAACATTAAACAAATGAAAGATTTCAATGAAATGATATTTTTTTTATTTCATGTTCTGAACATGGGAAACTTTGCAGAGGTTGCCCAGTGGGCAACCTGGCTATAAAAACTATTGTCAGTGAAATATTTGGTCTGTGTATTATATTGTGTTAATAGTCAGTGTATATAACTTTGATCTTTACCTCCAGCAGAACCAGTATCTGGTCTGCCTCCTGTACATACTGTAGCTGATGTGTCACCAGGATCCGCGGTTTGTCTCTTAATGCTCCCTGGATACACCTGTACAGTAGGAAAATACAATGCATCATTAAACTCAAAAATGAAAGTTGTGCAACCACAAAATGATACACAATCCAATAATAACAAAAACCCTTTTAATTCTTTTAGATATGAAGCTGGGTTTCTGTAATTGAGGTCATTGCAGCATCCATCTTACATATACATGTTGTCAGCAATTGGTCGAATGTGCCTGGAAGTTTGTAATGCCCACCGTCTCTGTTCAGTGATGGCTGGAGTACCCTGATGTATTTGGCCTCCTTTATACCTCGTTCGGCATGGAGGTCAGCACCGAGAAAAGCAAGGTGATGGTGAACAGTAGGGATGAGACACATGCAGTCATCCTTATGAACGGGGAACTGCTGGAAGAGGTGGGAACATTTACTTACCTAGGAGGGACCATTACAAAAGACGGTACTAGCGAGACAGATGTACGGAGGAGGTTTGCCATGGCAACATCTGCAATGGCTCGTCTGTCCAGGATCTGGAAGTCCAACAACATCAGCTTTTCTGTCAAGTACAAGCTCTACAAAACCCTAGTTGTGTCCATACTGTTGTATGGGTGTGAGACCTGGACTCTATTGGCAGCAACAGAGAGGAAGATCCGAGCCTTTGAGATGAGGTGCCTGCGTAAGCTACTTCACATCTCGTACTATGAACACGTCACGAACGAGTATGTACGGGAACAGGTACGCAGCCTCGTTGGCCCGCAGGAAACACTTCTAGCAACAATTAAAAGACGTAAACTGCAATGGTTCGGGCACGTCACCCGACACAACAACCTGGCCAAGACGATCCTACAAGGAACGGTGGAAGGTGGACGTCGCCGAGGACGGCAGCAAAAAGCTTGGCAGGATAACATCGCTGACTGGACGGGCCTCAGCCTACAGGAGAGGATAACCCTGGCTAGGGATAGAAGAACCTGGAGGCAACTCTCGATCTTCATGTCTACCTTGTCCCCCCAACGACCAGGAGGTCAAGGGACTGGGTAGGTAGGTAGGTATACCTCTTACAAAGTAGTCCTGTTCAGTGTACAGTATGGTATTTTGATTGCTTGATTTTCTTATACTGCAACTTTCATGCAGTATTTATTCACTTAGTAATAAAGTGTTAGAAACTTAATATAGGTATTAAGAAAACTGTAACATACCTATTAAACAGGTGCCTCCCAACTTCTGCATCCACTGCACTGAGAGGGTCGTCAAGCAGGTAAACATCAGCGTCATGGTACACAGCTCTGAAAGGAAACACAGTGTTATTCTCAGTCTTAAAACAAGCAATCAGAGGTCTCATACCTCTGTGAAATATTTCCAGTTTTGGTAAATTTCTTTTTTTAGTTGTTATTTTGAATGTCTCCCTGATTCTGTCTAATATAGTTGTCCCACTGGCTCTCATACAGCAACAGAAACAAACTGATGTTAAGCAGACTCTTCCTGACAACGATTCAACAAATCATGTCCGAGGAACAATGTTTGAAATATCCTCCGGTACATTCCTTACAGTAGAATCCTAAAGGCCTTGTAATACATGTACATAAAACATTGCAAACAATACCCAGCCGGGGTTAGAATGCCAACCTTTCCAATGTAAGATAAGCACTCTTATGTCATACCTGTGACGCGAAAACGTTCCATACGGGTTTTCTGGACCGGGCCGAAACTTCCGTATCAGACCGGTTCGAAAGGTGTATCACACAGGCTCCGTTCAAATAAATCGAACCATTTCGAGCGGGCCGAATACGGCACAGTTGGCAATTCGAATACCTGATTCGGACGTTGGAACATTGCTGTTGCAACACGTTTTGTTCGAGGGCACCAAATTTGTTCAACTTCTGGCGCATTTCGCATCAAAACATGGGTTTTCTCAGGTGGGTATGACATAAATAAAATACAACACGGTGTATTCCGCATCACCCTCGGTCCCAGCCCTCCCGCAGGGAAAAACCTGCGGTCGGGCTGAAACCTCAGGTGATACGGAATACACCGTGTTGTTTTCTATATTACCACCTAGTAGGCCAGTTACTGTAGCATCGGATAGAGCTAAATACATGTACAGAGTCCATACCTGGCCAGGTTGATCCTTGCCTTCTGCCCCCCACTCAGTGTGACCCCTCTGTCTCCTACCAGTGTCATGTCACCGTGGGGAAGGAGTTCCAAGTCCTGGGGGAAAATGTACCAAACAAAATATGACTTAAGAGGGGACTCGTCCAGGAAATTAGCTATGATATTAATACAGGGGGTCCAAATTTCTTAGTGAGTCCTGGTAAGTGATATAGGCACGAGTATTATAGGGGGTCTGGGATTTTACGGTATCCAGAGGGGCAAAATTACTGTCAGAGAATTTAAAGTATGCAGTATTTATTACCAGTTATAGTGCTGCAAGATTTCAAATTGATAAAAAGATTTCAAATTGATAAAAAGACATACTACTGTAAATGTATTTAAGTTCGCGGGGATTTGATTTTGCTGTAGTGGGAAAAAGGACTGTTTACGGTGGGTTTAAGTTCGCGGTAGCACCATGCACTGTAGTCTCTTACTGCCATGGAAAAACGTTGAAGGTGGTGAATTGGCAACGCAAAAAAACGCGAACATAAAACCACCACAAAAATCTACTCTGAAGAATTGAGGATCTTTCATTTTCAAAATTACCTTCTTGAGAGCACAAGCTTGGATGGTTTTCCTGTAGTCTTCTTCCTTATATGGGCGTCCGAAGAGGATGTTTTGTCGTACAGTACCAGAGAACACCCAGGGCTGCTGGGACGCGTAGCCGACCTTGCCATGAACTTTGACCTCTCCTGACATCACTGGCAGCTCTTGGAGAACCGTACTGAGCAGTGAAGACTGAAGAGAACAAAGAAGTTTCAAGTTTAGATCTTGATTCAGTCCAAAAAGGAATAATTCCACAATGCACTAGACAGGGTTTCTCTACACTTATTCACTTGCTGTGTTATATAAGTACATATGATATATTTAGCTTTAAAGCCAATGTAAATTCTCTTAAATGTATGAAGGGAAAATTACACATTTACAGGTTTGCACCTGACGCCTTTCAGTCACCCGTTTCTGGAAACATTCTTGACTGTTCATTTCCATGCGAGATATAAACAGGCTGCACTACCATCATGCGAGTGATCATGCGAGTGAATAGTTGTCGCTGCAGTACCAACCATGTTGCAGTATTCCAATACAAACACATTCTAACTAGTTTGCATCCTGCAAGACTGGTGTAAACCTAACTTTATACTTAGTCTAACAAATGTCAGAAACTGACCTTCCCTGACCCCACAGGCCCTATAACTGCCAGCAGCTGACCAGGTTTCAGTTTCATGCTGATGTTCTTCAGTGTTAACAGATCACTGTCCTGGAATAAGGGAACAGATTGATTTTTACTGACGTGCGAAGACAATTACAGACATGGTAAAATCAACTCTTATATTTCGAACGGATGCCATAATACTGCCACATGTGAAAAATACATGGATATGGAATAATAGAATCTAAAATCTGATTCAAAGACATGTGTCAAATGTAGTAGTACTGTTATATGGTGCAGTAGTAGTAGTACATTGTAGCAGTAGTTACTGTAGTAGTAAATGTAGCCAATGTAGTGTCAGTAATTCTGAAGTACATACAGTAGATGTATAAACGCTTCAGATATTTAGGTTTCAAGACAATCTTGAGAAGGCCTCTATAACTAGTATAAGAATTTTTTTATGTGGCGGTATTATGGAACCCTGTAGAATTATGTGAGATGATGTCAATATGCTGAAGTTAAACTTGTATTAGCACCATCTCTAAACAGTAAGGATGGTAAGATGGGTACAGATTACACTGTGTTGTATTCTCTGTGGACATGTTATCCATTGTGTTGGTAGCTTACCCCTGCCCATTTGGCCTTGACCTTGTCCAGAATGACACTACAGCCGGCGTCCTGCGGTGATGTGACGGAGATGACACTATTTTTCCGGGAGGTCTCCGAATCCACAATCTCATCCAGTAGCAGGAACTCCTGAGGACAAAATTTAAACATATTGTGTGGTAACCACTAAGGGTGGGTACCACTGTTTTTTGGCAATGCCTCAGGGGCTTAAACCTAACAGTACAGAGTGCATCCGTTTGGCAAGAATTCCCAAAATTCAACAGGTATTTCTGGAATATTTCTGCGTGTGCCTTGTAGCATCACTCTTTAGGGAAATACTGTAAATGCATTTAAGTTCGCGGGGATTTAATTCCCCGGTAGCGGGAAGAGGGACTTTTCGCGGTGGATTTAAGTTCGCGGTAACACCATAGACTGCAGTCTAAGACAATAATAGAAAAATGTTTGCGGTGGTTTTAAGTTCGCGGTGAAGTGGTCACCGCGAAAACCGCGAACATTAATCCACCGCATTTACAGTAACTCGAGAATGGGTTGTCGGATCGTCATGATTTTTGGAATGTAGATAGCTTCTGAGATGCCTTACATGATTAAGTACTAGTCATACAAATCAGGGGCTAATTTGCATCATCAATGAGGACAGTTTATAAATCCACTGTATTTCATAACAAGATACTCAATGAAATCTTTGAAATCTTTGAAATCTTTATTAACATACCACGTAGCAGACATTTAGTTATGTCTGAATTATGTTGGTATTTACATGTGCTCCTCCGGGGAGAAATACACTATAAGTTAAGTACATCAATTTAAAAAGACAGCATAGTTCAAAATCTCAATTGCTAACAATACGATTTGTATCACGAATAAGGAACCATTGGTCTTAGACTACATATCACAATCAAGACAGGTGTTAGGTTAATATGGAAAGACGTGCACAATATAATAGTCGATATAACTTGTTCAAAAATGTGTTCAAAAGTCACTCAGTTCGTTCAAAAGTCACTCAGGGATCAGGCCATACTTGTTAATCAGTTGGCACATGTACGGTATTGGCGAGTTTCTATATCTATTGGTTCGTGCTGCTGGGCAATCTAACTTGTCACTGTTTCTGGTAGTGCGGCCAGTTATCTGAAATCTTTGCGGGGGTAGCCAGTCTCTGTACTCAGATTTCAAGAGTGACTTAGCAAACTTAACACATAACAGTTCCCTTCTCTCAGATAGCCGTGACAGTCCTAGCCGTTGGAGTGCACGGTCGTATCCGACGTAGGAGTCACCAAGAATAATGCGGCACGCCCGTCTTTGGATCCGCTCAAGGCTTCGTTCTTGGGTTTTAGTGAGACCGGGGGACCAGGCAGGAGCTGCATACTCCAGGATAGGTCTAATGTATCCTGTGTAGATGGTGGTGAGGTCACTGTGGGAGAGGTTGAACCTTTTGAGTCGTTTAAGGAAGTACAGCTTCTTAGCTGCTCTCCCCTCCATGTAGTTCACTTGCTTGTCCCAGCGTAGGTTGTTTTGGACAAACACACCAAGTAGTTTCAAGCTGGGCACTGCGGGCAGAGACACATCACCTATTTGTAGCGATGGCAGCAATGGGGGATTCCGGCTAAAGTAGACATGCATGACCATACACTTACCACTGTTCAAGAGCATATGGTTAGTTTTAGACCAGGAGTTTAACTCATCCAGATCGCTTTGTAGAGTAGATGCCTGGTGTAGGGTTCTAGTTTCTAACATGTTCATGTCGTCAACATATTTCCACACAGAACTGTTGGCGTCATTGCAGGCATCATCAATTAAGACGAGGAAAAGTATTGGTCCCAACAGAGTGCCTTGTGCAACTCCGCACGACAGATACTCCCATCCGGACAGAGACCCTCGGTAGCGTACAACTTGCCGCCTGTTGGTGATAAAGTCACATATCCAGGGCACAAGTTCCGGTCTTAGTCCCTTATCTATCAGTTTTGTGATCACTGTGTTATGGTGCAGCCTATCGAAGGCCTTTGAGAAATCAGTGGCCAAGATTGAGCAAGTCGTAGATGGTTTGTCTGTAGCTTTGCATATACTGTCGACTAGGCTGACAATAGCGTGTACAGTCGAGCGCCCTTTCAAGCTTCCAAACTGACGACTGTCAAAGTCAATGTCGTTCAAGATCCAGTTCAGAGCGAAGTATTCAGCGATCTTGGAAAACTGAGATGTAAGGGAAATTGGTCTTAATTGGTCAAGTGTGGGTGGCTGAGATTTAGGAATGGGGACTACCACAGCTTCTTTCCACTGACTCGGCACGAGTCCTTCCGCGAAGGAGGTGTTGAGGATATGGCAAAAGGGATCGGCAAATTCACAAGCGAACTCCCGTAGTAGTTTCAGAGGTATACTATCAGGACCGGGTGCCTTGCTTGACTTGATTGCTAGGAGGCGCTTGTACACATCCCACACCTGGAGGGGGGGTAACTGTTTAGAGGCAGGTAGAAAGCTTGGTAGTGTGGTGAAGTCAAGCGGAGGTAGGGACTGGGATATTCCGGCAAACTTAGAATTGATGGCATTAGCTATAGCGGCGTTATCCTCAGTGTCAAGGCCCGGGACCTTGATCTCGGTCTCACCCTTTCTAGCGTTGGCCATGTTCATCACTTCCTGGTGCCATTTACGCGGGTTGGCAGTTTTGAGGGAGGCGACTCTGTCCGTGAAATGGTTCTTCTTGGCACGGGTTATAGCCTTGTGTGTCATGTTTCTGTACAGTTTCCAAACTGCAGGGCTCTGCTTGTGGAATGCTTTCTGCCTCAGGGCGATTAGACGTTTGATGTTGGGTGTGATCCATGGTTTGTCGGAACTGAGCGTCTTGATGGTTTTGATTGGGAAATAGGTAGCAATGGCATCCTCGAGTGTTGTATGAAAGGCATTTGCCTTTGCGGTCGTGCCAGAAGCGTTGTACACCTCCGACCAGTCGTGGGTCGTGGCCCACCGGCCAAACTCAAAAAGGTCTTGTTCACTCAGGTGTCTGATGTGTTTTACTGTAGGTTTGATGGGAACATGTTCCTCCTTGGGGCTCCAGAGAACTGACAAGTGGTCACTCAGACCCACGGGAGGCAAGACTGTAGGAGGGTGATACTCGTTTTTCATATTCGTTACAATCAGATCCAGCATGGCGTTCCCTCTGGTGTTGTTTCGTACAACTTGGGACATAACAGTACCTCTGCACAGTCCCGATATATCGAGTCTGTTGAAATCACCTAGAATGGCGATTCCACAGTCGGGGTGTTTACCTCGGATCTTGTCAGAAACAGTCAACAGATGATCAATAAGGAGGTCTCCGTTAGGTGAGCTGGGGGGGAAGTATACTCCACAGACAATGATTGCCGACAGGGGACGCGGTAGCCGCCGTGGTCTCGTCCAGACCCACACGCATTCAAGGCCGTCCGGTACGTCGTATTCTGTCATATGCCTTGACATTATCTGTTGTTTGACATATACTGCCACACCACCCCCTCTCTTGTCTGTTCTGTGTGTTGAGAAGACATTAAAGTCACTCACCGCAATGGCAGACTCGGGGTGGGAGTTTGATTCCCAAGTCTCAGACACAATAGCGATCTCAACTTTGTTGTAGGCCAGCGTCGCTTGGAATTCGTCTATTTTGTTTATTATAGATCTCGGGTTGCATAGGAACATTCGAGGGATAGAAGCACGGCCAGAAGACTTGGTTTGGGAGGCACAGTCGACGGGTATGTTACGTAATACTCTATCCCTCTTGAACGCCGATGACGCACTGACTGATTTGCATCTGAATCGGTCAAGCAAAGAAGGGGGAGGGCGATGTCCTCCGATGGTAGGAATATTACGTAATACACTTCTACCTGCCTTCCTTCCCCGGGGTCTGCAACGCCGAAGCAGTCCGTTGGCGAGCAGGGACTTATTGGCAAGAGAGTCAAGCGGGGCGATCACAGGACGCAGGCTCCGGAGTAGTTCACTTGAGTATCGATGCATTCGTGAGGACGCCATTATCCAAGCAGGCCAGAGCAGTCCGGAAATCGCAAAACGTCGGTAATTCCTCGGACTATCGGTCTCAGACAGTAAACGAACACATGGTATAACGTGTAGATACAACAGACAACACTTATATTGCACTTAAGTGGTAGAGAAGCGGTTGAGGACACCGCAGACGCTGTCTGTAGGACGGAGGCATAACAGCCGCGGCCGCCCGCTACAGAGCGCCACCTAAAAAAATCTAAGACAAGTTGTATCTGACAAACATATAACAATTGTACCAGGTTTCGAACCCAACACGTGCTGCCGATTGTGCCACGTGATCTCATATTAAGTTAATCAAATCCTTATTTGTATACAATTAAACAAGACATACAAGTCATGAAATCTTTGAACTCTTGTTGAAAACGAAGTACACTTTGTCCTAGAGTGTTCACTGTACAAAGATCTGCGAAATGCATTCGCTAATGCCACAAATATAGATAAAAAATATGCGCACCTAACTATTATTAAAGGAAGATCTGTTCAAATACCTTATGTCATCATCTAACTACGATATACTGGAAAAACTCTGTAAGCTCGTCCACGCATGTTTTAAGAAGAGAGAAGAAGCATGTAAACAGTAGTATATGTATAGCTTTCCGATTACTTTCTATGTACCAAACTGACTGATTTAGCCCCAATGGGGCATGAATAATATATACAATAAACTTCATTGTCATTGTCATTGTCATTGTTGTACCTGTATTCTCCTGATGGAGACTAAAGCCTCGGACACCTGTGCTACTGCCAGCGGGATAAACGTCATGACGGCCAGCTGTAGGATGTTGTACAGACCAATGGACTTGAAGACGACTCCAGCACTCAGATTGTTTCCCGTCAGGGCAAACGTGACGAAAGTGAAGAACACGACCATCCGTAGAGAGATCGATGACAGCGCCATGTTCAGTCCGCGGCACATGGCTGCCTTTATGACCACCTGGATCTCGTGCCTACAGTTCGCGGGAAGTAAAATGGGCATGTACATTGTGTACGTGTTCGTAATAGTTTGCATATAGGGACTTACCTTTTTACAACCCATTTTAAAAGTGAGGCCACAGCAAGTAAATTTTATGGTTGACATGAGAACGTTTGTAGCTTAACCCTCTCAGCACGAGAAGCCACTATCGTGGCTTTCCCATAGGACACGAGAAGCCACCATCGTGCTTCAGGTTTAATTCCGGCGGGAAATTCAAACTGACTACTGTGAAATGGGAAATTTGGCAGAGTCTGCCAATCAGGATGCTTGTATCTTTGACCAACCAGAAGGGATGTAGCATTTGAGCCCTGTTTCTGAGGCCTCCAGCGTGTGTTTTGGCTTCAGTTTTCTACAGGTTTATTTAGTAAATTTAGCAGAAATGGAGACAATTTGGTGGATAATTTTGTTGGTGGCTTACAGGAGTGATGACAGGGAAATCCTTGAGGGACAGCAAGGCAAACACCCAGCTGTTTTTGTTGAGATCAAATGAGCTGATATCACCATGTCTAATGAGTTCTACATGCATGCTTCCTTGTTGTTTTTCTTGGGGCATGAGGAGGACCAGGTCAGGTCAGAAAGGTCACTGGTCTCAATTGACATTTTAGATACTCTGATACTTGTTTCTCTACCCAAGTCATAAGTAATAGGATTTATTTGACTCCCTGATATGTGGAGAACATCCAGAAAAATAATTTGCCATTTAGCACAAGGCATATTCATTATTTTAATAGTACAACTACAGGTGTGGGGAGGGGGGCACAACTGTTTATTGGGGTGAATATTTGTTTATCAACACTGAACTTATTCGAAATCATGCTTTGATTTTTAGTTTTTGGTCATTCTAACAGCATACCAGCATTGTGTATGTATAATTGAGTATTTCTACATAGTTTTATGATAAATGACACAAAAAACTCAGTCCCTAGCCAAATGTTTTCTTTTGTGAAGCTTTTTTTGGGAGTGTTGCAAATGTGTTTTTGAGTGGTTTCCATGACGATTGCTGTCCTAAGATTGATGGTATGATATTTATTTTGCTTGTTTTGGAAAGGCCATTCTGTGAGCTTTCCAGCAATATATAGTTTTCCTAGTCTACTCCTTACATAACAGCTGTAATAATAATACCCAAAAAGTACTAATTGACACCTGTATAGACTGAAATTATATGTCGTATATGGTATACAGGAAAAAATTTTATGACGTGTTGAGAGGGTTAATGTGCAAGTTGTTGAGTGCAATATAACCAGCTACTGCCACACCGCATGCGCCGGTGTATTACGTCGAAGAGCAGTTATGCTGGCTATACCGATACAGACACAGAAGTTGGTTTGTTACGCCAAAGGGTGGTTAAACCTGAGTTATAGTATTATACAGATACAGATACAGGAGCTGGTGTGTTACGCTGAAGGGCAGTTATACTAATGTAACAGCTACACAGTTACAGATACAAACAATGGTGCGTGACGCCGAATACCTAAGCTACTGTAAATGCAGAAATGTTCACGGTGGATTAAAGTTCGCGGTTTTCGCGGTGACCACTTAACCGCGAACTTAAAACCACCGCGAACATTTTTCTATTATGGTATTAGATTGCAGTCTTTGGTGTTACCGCGAAATTAAAACCACCGCGAAAAGTCATTTTTCCCGCTACCGCGAAATTAAATCCCCGCGAAATTAAGTGTATTTACAGTACTTGGAAACAGACAAATACGGGATGATGTACTTACTTCCTGAGTTTGGCCACCATTTCACTGAATGGTTTCTCCCAAGTGTACATCTTGATGACCCTCATGGCGGAAATGATCTCACTCATGGTCCTGATGCGGCTGTCTGTTCTCTGGGCTGTCTGGCTCCTGCAAATGGATCAGAATCAGAGACTTAGAATGAGAGACTGTAGATACAGTCAAACCTGCCCAAGCGACCATCTCTTCTTAGCGACCACCTGGCCAGTACGACCGCTTTTCTCAGTTTCCTGAAAATTTTCCCCGTTGACGCAAGCGTTAAGCGACCTCTTCACAACGACCACCTAGGCCAACGTGACCGCGACCGCCAAAAATGTGGACCACATCCCTGCCAAAAACAACCTCGTCATTTTCAAATCTTGAGGTGTCATCAATTTTTAATGATAACTAGTGCTATTTTTTGCCGAGTTTGCGTCTGATTTTGACTACCATTACAATATTATGTTCAAAATGAAGATGGCGGCAGATGCACGTGCGAGTGCTTGCTATTTGCAATTAAACACAGCGGAAACCATTTAAACTATGCATCAGGCATGTTGTGATTCAATACTCTTCTAACCAACCACCTGACCAAATCTGCCGCTTTTGCCCGGTCCCCCGTTTGGTCGTCTTGGGCAGGTTTGACTGTAGTTTATAGGTCCAAGTCCAGACCTGAACCTAATAATCTTTGAAAACTTGTGAATGGGTGATACCAAAATGAGAATGCTGCATTTTACATTTCTTCATGAACACAATCGGTAACTTTGACTGTAGATGTTGGGACTGTATATGTTGCTCTTGTTACAGTTTCTTGGACGTATAAGCCCCAAAACATTTGAATGCCTGCCAGTATAATCTGTTAATTTTCTAATCAGTCCAACATCTGGACCACTGATTTTTTTCAAGTCCAGTTCTTCTGGACCGGTTCAACAAGAAAAAAACATTTTGTACCAGTACACTATATCGGTACCTACCCCTAATGTAGATCCTTAATCAAGAGTTCCTTAACACTACTGTATCTTAAGTCTACATCTATACCTGTACTTAGAGAAGAGTTTTCCAATGGCACTTGTTAGAGCTAGCTGGACCAGCATAAAGCCCAACCCAGCCAGACAGGAAGGTCCCAAGTCTCTGTACAACAGTATGGTCACTGTCAGGATCTCAAGTGGCCCGATCCACAAGTAGTTGAAGAACATGAAGCCCTAAAGAAAATAACAACAGTTTACATACAAACTATCTTTATAATAGCAGCAAGAAGTAGTTTCCCGTCATTCCACCCTGATGATGGTGTCTGATAGACATCGAAACGTTGGACGTAAGTTACCTTTTGGTTGTGCTAAAAAGAACCTTACTATATATCTTTATAATATTATTGCACAAACATTTTAAAAGAAAAAAATGACAGTTAATGCCCCTCAAAACTGTGTCACTTAGTGTGAAAATTGCCTTCAAATGTTAGACAGTGTTGCTTTTCTTTTGTGACATGGTAAACTCTGAATAATGACAAATTCAATATCACTGAAAAGGTCATAAGCTTTCCAATGATACCTAATATCATATCTTCATACAGTAATAGCATAGACATCAGATTGATAAAATATTTAAAAAGCTTTCAAACTTCTTTGATTGCGTGTACATTGTAAAGAAGAAAACATTCATTATTTAGCCTGGGTGCCAGCCTTTTTACAGTAGCTTTACTCTGATCTTTCAGTTACTTCGATAGCCAATGGTTGAGGTATAGCTAAAATGGCTGGCACCCAGGCTAATCATTGATTCACATGTACCATAATGATTGAAGACTTTTCTAGGCTATGCCACACTTTTACTCTTTTTAAGTTGAGGAAGAAAAGCATACCTGGTCAAATCTGTTGACATCGTTAGACATGAGGTTGACTATCTGTCCAGTGTTGCTCTTCACTAAGGCAGTGTTGTTTAGCTTTAAAGCCTGTAAAACAAGATTACGGTTAAATCAACATGTAAAGTTTAACATGTAGTCCTCACTCTAATGATAGGCCATCCTCCTACGCAGGGACATCCAACAGCCAAACTGCCTGTCTGGATGTACCCTGCTCTTTCAACCGTCACCCTTAGTTCCTGACTGCCCTGCTTATAAATATCAATGAGGTTACCCTTATACATGCGAGACAGCTTTTGAAAACGGAAAGCCTATTCTCTGATTGGCTGACAGCTGGTTTGGGTACAGGAGCTAAGGGTGATGGTTGAAAGAGTAGGGCACATCCAGACAGGCAGTTTGGCTGTTGGATGTCCCTGCATAGGAGGATGGGATAGGCACATTGAGTACTTTTCCATGAAGGTGTTTAACTTTTAGTTAAGAATTATTACCTCTGGTTTTGTTTTCGGTGGTCTGTTTGTTTGTGTGTCCATAGACCAAATTTGAGGTTAAAATGGTTCCCCAACTGGTTTTTACACAGGCTGGGTTTGTCAGGACATTGACAGGAAGTTAGGGTCAAAGGTCCCACAAAAGGTTATCTCATTTCCTTTCCTAAATTTCCTGCCATACGCATGTCTATTACCTTATTGGATCCAGTAGGGAAAATGCACTACACAGAATCAGCATTAAATGAATAAAACAAGACATTCGCATATTAAACATTGACCCAGAGATTCTAGATCTCTTGCTAGTCTAGAGTCATAGAAATTGATATAAGGATAGATTTAAGTAGATCAATCTTCATTCCAGATTGTACCTTTCTAAAGATAAGTCCACAGCAGGCTACCCTCATCCTCCACCCTTGCTCCATTAGCACAAACATGTACGGGTGGTGTATGACTGTATGGGCCAGGGCACCAGCGCTGATGATCAACACATACAGGTACGCTTGTGTCGTGGTCACAGTGGTCTCGGGGGAGAAGTAGTCAATCAACCAGGCTAACACGATAGGCTGAGTCGTTCTGATAGATTCCTGCAATACAGGACAACAACGAATATAATCAGGTATTCAGTTATTGTTTTTTTACCTTAGTCAAAAAGGAGGTATTGTTGTATTGTTGTGTTTGTTTCTTTGTAAATATGTCTTAATGTGAATCATGAATAGAGTGGCAGAAAGTGAGTGGGAATGTGTTGTCACCGCACTGGACTGACATACAGAAATGACAGGAAGCAGAGTTCAAAGGCAGTGGATTTAGCCATTAATCAGACATGAAAGACAGTACAGGTTATGAGGTCAATGGAAGAGGCTACTTATTGATGGGAGGCATTTATCTTGGACTGTTTTAATGTATTTTGCCATATACTACGTGTAGTCATAGAGACTGACAGGAAGTGATCACATGTAATGTGATTAAAACCTTAATGTAATCAAAACCTTAATGAATAAAAAAAAGTATAACTAATGAACTACAGTTAAACAGTTTACATATGACAAGAGACCTAAAGAAGTGAGATCTTCAAACTCTTGTTTGCCAAATGCATTACTGCTACTACAAAAAATGTAGTATGTACCTACCACTAACAGTGTACAAAGTCCCAACAGCAGAAACTTGACACCAAATACCCTGAACAGGGCCCATCTCAGGCTGGGTGGTCGCTTGGAAGATTCTTTAGCCTGATCCAATTCCTTCTGCCACTCTCTTTCAAGATCTTCCGTCTGTTTCTGTGAGCTGTCCTCATATAGAACATTGTACATGTCATCTTCCTGTAGTGTTCTCTTGTAGCCAGTCTTGAACAATGGATTCAGCCACCTAGAAATATAATATGCAACATTGAAAGCAATTTCCAATTGTCGTCTTGTTTCTTCAAATGCTTGTCTCCATTTACTGTGAAACCATTTAGTTTAAATTAGGTTAGTGTAGTTTAGTCTAGCTTAGTTAATTATGAATTATGAGGTGGGTTCCTACTACTAGTAGTAAGAGGTTAGATATCAAGGGTACACATTAAAGTACTAGTATCAAAAAATAAAATAAAAGTTATTCAGTTCAGGAATAATGCAAAGGACTTGTGATTTTAACGAATTATAACGAATAAGTATAACGAAGGAGTTAAACTTACAGCTTTGTGAATTTTTATGCATTTTCTACAATTCATTAGGTTTATATTTGTATTTTTATGAATAAATTACCTGTAACTGTAAGTGCTTATTTTAAGAAGCTGTCAAAGTAGCATTATCCCCTTTTTGTCCTTAAAATAGCTCTTTACATTACAAGACAAATTTGCTTAGTTGGCACTATAAAAAAATGATCATTGTTCTTCTCTCCACGCCTGGTGGGGTGACCTAGTTTCATATAATTACAGGAACCATTGTTTTCTTTTGTGCTTTCTCCACTTGTTCTTCTATACACACGTGGCACCATGCTAATTATGTGTTCACAGAGTGAAGCTGTGTACCCATTGTGTCTTACAAAGGTGTGGAAAAGCTGCTAGTTTGTGTATAATATACTGTTGATGCAGAAATGTTCACGGTTTTCGCGGTGGCCGCTTCACTGAGAATTTAAAACCACCACGAACATTTTTTCATGGCAGTAACTAGAGACTACAGTGCATAGTGCTACCCCGAAAAGCCCTTTTTCCTGCTACCGAGAAATTAAATCCCTGCGAACTTAAATGTATTGTGACGTGTTGAAAGCAACTGTTACTGTGAAAGTTGTTCACCCTAGCACTGCCAAAACAAGTCTGTATTAATATAAACTATTATCTGTCTATAGCACCCTTTTTCAGTCACGCAGTACTACTAGTAGTAGTAGCTGCAAGGTTCACACAGTGTGCACACCACACATAATCTTCAATCACTATCCCTATACAATGATGCCAGTGTTTCCATTATAATGATTATTTGTCAGTGCTTAGTGTCCAGGTCCGGTTCAGGGGATCAGGTCCAGGTCTAGACCTGAACCTGATTCATTACTAGTATGTGAAAACTTGTGAATGGACGATACTCATTTTCCAATTGGTCCAACATCCAGTCCACCGATTTTTTTCAGGTCAGGTTTTTCCTGGACCGGTCCAATGAGAAAAAACAGTTTTGTACCAGCCCTAACGGATATACATGATAGTCTACCCTCCTTATATTATGAATCATGAGGATTATGAATTTTCTTAGATTATTAAATTGTTGAAAGAATACTACATATATTATCACATATGACATTAACTACGAATTCAAAGAGAAGTGAGAAAGACGAAGATCATGGATAGCCAAATGTGTGCTGACCAATTGGAAAAAGCAGCGACATATGCAAACATGGTATCAAAGGAGAAAGAAGCACAGAGAGAGTGTTGTTGTTGTTGTTGTCCTCATTTAACGTCTATTATTTCGCTAGACGTGGCCTCTTGGTGCTGAGTAGCGCATGGTTCGCTTTTGAGTTAAGAGTCTCTCTTGGTATTTAACTCTTGGTTCCAAGTGCTTGAGAGTTGCTGGAGGAGTTTCTAGGAGAGTACGTCGAAACGGTGTGTACTCTCAATGTACTGGGAGAAGGTCATGTACATCTGTTTGTTGATTCCTTCTAAAAGGTCTTCTCTCATTCCAGCTAGCGTGGTGATGTCCGTGTCTCTGCTGTCCTCTGTTGTGTTGTATGTCTCACAACACAACAGAGAGTGAAATGGCCTCAGCTTAGTTAGATATTACCATGCATTGTGCAATCACTCTATTAGTAATGTTACTCTGAGTCGTACCGTTATGTTAGACTATATTCAAGTATCACATGTTCATACAAAATATGGTAGATTCGTCTTACCAAAAGAAGGTTTTGGAAAGAAGACCAGCTTTCGCTATGGGGTTGGGTTTGTCCTTACTAAACTTTTTGTCCATCGTGACCCCCACGCGTGCGTGATCTAACGGTGCCAGGGTCCAGGCGACGACGTCCGGGTAAATTCTCACCGCGATACGGCGATTTTTCAGCGTGGCTGGGGCTCAACAATCCGTTTGTATCACCGTGTCCACTTACAAAGACAGGAATCGTTCGTATAAAAGCCCAATAATAGCCAGTTTCCGTTCTCTTGAGTTCCTTTTGCCATCTGCTTCATCCTCGTGGATTACGTAAACAAATTGCGGTCATTGGGTCATCTGTTGCAACTATTTGTATTGTAGGGGTGTTCTGTGTTTGATAAAGCTGACCAACTAGCCTTAGTGACCGCTTTTTCTCGGCTCTATCCATTTTAAAATGATAAATCATTTTTGATAATATCCAATAAGACACTGATTGCAATCTTTGTGTGCTTTCTGTACACGTTAACGATTTTAAAGTTCTACCCATATTACAGTAGACTATTCCATTGACACAGATGTTTCTTTCTTAGGGAAATAATGAGAAGATACAAATGTGGGTTCAAATTCATTTCTCTGTCTACAATTAGGCATTTCTAAAACGGAAGAGTACGAAGAGTTCTTCGGTCGAGCTATGAAAACGGGAAGAGCAAAGCCCTTCAATGTCATTCTGTCATCAATGTCAATGAATTTAAAAGTTTTACAACTTCCCTGTATGAACTGTCGAAATCCGGATCTAACAAACTAAAAAGACTAGAAATAGTTTGTAGACAACAGAATACACCCGTCTCCCTGGCCCTGGAAGCCTCAACTTAGTTTTATGCATATTCAAGAAATTATGAAGATGAGCCACACTGGGTCACGTGAGATCAGGGATGTCACATAACGACGATCTGCCTGCATTAAATCGATGTACAGTGTATACGTACATAGCTATTAGATTTAACATTTCCATAAATTTCAGTGTCATAAGTGCCTTCATTTGCCAAATGTTAAAAACCCCTATTACCCCTATCAAAAATAATATTGCCCAAGACGACTCGTTTATTTACATGGCGCGTTCATAGTGCATGAAGCTACAGGAAACCTCCCATATTGTTCATTCTATGATACGATATTTCCCTAGATCATGAGAAAAATTTACAATAACCAATAAACATGCTTTCTTTGTTTATAGCAATTAGAAACTACACTTTGTCACTCCCCGCAAGAGGCACTTTTTCGCTAGCGCAGCAGTGTCGTGTACAACCACGCCACTCAGAACCTAGTGTGTAGGACTTTGCGCGCGATTGCCTTTCACCAATCTAACTTTTGAGATCAGTTGGACTGGCTAAAAGGGAATACCGCTAGAAGCCGTTCAATGTTTGGCTAGGAATGGAGTAATACATGTATGAGACAATAAAGACCACAGGAAGAG